>NC_086454.1:72777972-72819518 GCF_028390025.1 Pseudophryne corroboree | reverse complement strand
TCATTTACCCTTCCGTTTAATGCACTACCTTCGATCCATCCAATATCTGCACACAGTGGGCTCTACTTTAATTCTATTTCTTTTCTTTCATTTTATATTTCACTTAGGTGCTCTATCCACAGGGATGCTGATAGCGTCCTGCCACATCTTTGCCCCTATGGGATTTTCCTTCAATTTCCTGTTCTTCTGCCGCTGTTTAGTTTTTGCTCTGCTGGGCACCTGAATATTGTCCATTGACACTTTCCAATGTCATCCACCACCATTTGTGCCATTAACTGCCGCTGTCATTTCTGATATATGATTGAGTTAGACCTATTGGTCCATTTAATGCCTACAGTGCCTTAATGATCGTTATTGCTTCAGGGATCTGTCCATACGGGACAGTTTACGGCTATTGTTTGACACCTTTTTATCAGCGACACCCAGCGGAGCGCATTCTCTTATTTGCATCTTGCATTGGTTATTCTTTTTGTTTATGCATTGTGCATTGTGTGATTATGTAGTATATGTTTTTTTTTCTCTTTCACCGCTATATTTTACACTTTTTTATGTCATGCCACGTTCCATGTCTTGTTATATACCGTGTGCAGCCTACACTGTCCCCGTCCCCTGTGCGGGCTCAGTGTTGTCTGTGCTGGTGTTCCCCTCCTCGCACACAGCGCACCAGAGCCGTTGCCAGGGATGGAGCCGGCTTTGTTTACATTAGCGATGACACGATGGAGCTGGAGAGCCGGGGGAGCCGCGGGCTGTGCCTGTATGTACACTTGTCGCCTTGATATGGAATAAATCTTCTTCGTTTTCTCACAAAAAAAAAAAAAGAAAAAAAATTCAGGGCTTGTCCCGCCTCCCTCTCCTCCCATTAGATCCTGGTTTTTTTGCTGATTTGGCGCCAATTTATGTTTATATCCCTGTGCTAGACACTGCTCAGATAGCCCCTGAGGAAGACCTGTATCGGTTGAAACAGCTGTTGGGCTGTGCCTGTATGTACACTTGTCGCCTTGATATGGAGTAAATCTTCTTCGTTCTCTCATCTAAACCGTGAGTGCTGGCTTGTTTTGCTTTTTCCAATGAGCTGGAAAAGCGAGTGCCTATAATATATATATATATATATATATATATATATATATACACACACACACACACATATACATACATACATACATACACTGCTCAAAAAAAATAAGGTAACACTAAAATTACACATCCTAGATCTGAATTAACGAAATATTCTTATTAAATACTTTGTTCTTTACATAGTTGAATGTGCTGACAACAAAATCACACAAAAATTATCAATGGAAAACAAATTTATTAACCCATGGAGGTCTGGATTTGGAGTCACACTCAAAATGAAAGTGGAAAAACACACCACAGGCTGATCCAACTTTGATGTAATGTCCATAAAACAAGTTAAAATGAGGCTCAGTAGTGTGTTGGCCTCCACGTGCCTGTATGACCTCCCTACATCGCCTGGGCATGCTCCTGATGAGGGGGCGGATGGTCTCCTGAGGGATCTCCTCCCAGACCTGAACTAAAGCATCCGCCAACTCCTGGACAGTCTGTGGTGCAACGTGGCGTTGGTGGATGGAGCTAGACATGATGTCCCAGATGTGCTCAATTGGATTCAGGTCTGGGGAACGGGCGGGCCAGTCCATAGCATCAATGCCTTCATCTTGCAGGAACTGCTAACACACTCCAGCCACATGAGGTCTAGCATTGTCTTGCATTAGGAGGAACCCAGAGCCTACCACATCAGCATATGGTCTCACAAGGGGTCTGAGGATCTCATCTCGGTACCTAATGGCAGTCAAGTTACCTCTGGCGAGCACATGGAGGGCTGTGCGGCCCCCCCAAAAAATGCCACCCCACACCATTACTAACCCACTGCCAAACCAGTCATGCTGGAGGATGTTGCAGGCAGCAAAACATTCTCCTTGGCGTCTCCAGACTCGGTCACGTCTGTGACATGTGCTCAGTGAGAACCTGCTTTCATCTGTGAAGAGCACAGGGCGCCAGTGGCGAATTTCCCAATCTTGGTGTTCTCTTGCAAATGCCAAACGTCCTGCACGATGTTGGGCTGTAAGCACAACCCCTACCTGTGGACGTCAGGCCCTCATACCACCCTCATGGAGTCTGTTTCTGATCGTTTGAGTAGACACATGCACATTTGTGGCTTGGTGGAGGTCATTTTGCAGGGCTCTGGCAGTGCTCCTCCTGTTCCTCCTTGCACAAAGGCGGAGGTAGCGGTCCTGCTGCTGGGTTGTTGCCCTCCTACGGCCTCCTCCACATCTCCTGATGTACTGGCCTGTCTCCTGGTAGCGCCTCCATGCTCTGGACACTACGCTGACAGACACAGCAAACCTTCTTGCCACAGCTCGCATTGATGTGCCATCCTGGATGAGCTGCACTACCTGAGCCACTTGTGTGGGTAGTAGACTACGTCTCATGCTACCACTAGAGTGAAAGCACCGGCAAAAGTGACAAAAAAAAATCAGCCAGAAAGCATAGGAGCTGAGAAGTGGTCTGTGGTCACCACCTGCAGAACAACTCCTTTATTGGGGGTGTCTTGCTAAGTGCCTATAATTTCAACCTGTTGTCTATTCCATTTGCACAACAGCATGTGAAATTGATTGTCAATCAGTGTTGCTTCCTAAGTGGACAGTTTGTGTGATTGACTTGGAGTTACATTGTGTTGTTTAAGTGTTCCCTTTATTTTTTTTATTTTATTGAGCAGTATATATATATTAATTTTGTGATCAATTCCTTAACTTGTGTAAATGTAATGACTTTTTGCCCCCCACCCCTTCCAGTGTATATTTTGAATGATTCAACTCCCCCTAACCTTCACTTATATATATTTAGGGGTATATTCAATTAAAGTCGGATCTATTCCGATATGTATTTGTCGGAATGGATCCGACAACCCCTATTCAATCCCATCTAAAATACGACTTTTTCAAGTCGAATTTAGATGGGACGCAGAGGAGGATAGGGGGGGGGGGGGGGGGTGAGCCGCGGGGGGACAGCCGGCGGGCATACAGGGAGAACAGTGCTACGGAGTAGCGTTGCGGCAGGATGTCACTCAGCCGCCCGACCTCACGGCAGCTTCCACCCGGCTCCAGCAGCGTGATGGAGCCGGGTGGAAGCTGCCGTGAGGTCGGACGGGTGAGTGATATCCAGCTGCAGCGCTACTGTAGCGCTGATCTCCCTGTATGCCCGCCGGCTGTCCCCCCATCTCCCTGCGGCTCCCCCCCCCCCTCGCCTCCTCTGGATCCGCATCTCAGTCCGACATCATTTTGATGTCGGACTGAGATGGTCGAAATGGGGGCCAAAACCTGTCGGATTTGGCCACGTTTTCAACATCAACACGTGGATCGGCAGCTATTCCGCCGATCCACGTGCTTTTCGTCAAGTTGAATTTATCGACTTGTCGAACAATTTAGTAAAATATTGAATAGGTTGAATCAGGATTCGACCTTAAAGAGTCGAAAACTGACATCTTTTCGACAGACTGCAGTTTTCGACTTCAATTGAATATACCCCTTAATGTGCTCCTCTGCTCTTTCACGTACATACATTTAACAGACCTCGCCAAGTAATGCAGAGAAATATATTCATGTTTATTACAACTTTCTTTTGTTACTTTAAATTACTCCGTTATTTCTCAGACTTCAAAGTTTTCTCTTTCGTACATTTAAGATTAGATTCTCTGAAACGTTAAGCTCACTTGTCAATTTCCACAAACTAGCATGGTCTAGGATAGTGATACAATTCGTGTTCAGCCAAAATGAGATTTACGCATATAGAGTGTTACATGCCTCTCAAACTAAATAGATCATCTCCAGCAGACGTCTGCAGACGTGAACCCATAATAAGGCCTACAAAGAATCTCATTTTCTACAGGTCATTATGCTGGCTAAAATCCTATATTACACTGCAGAATGCGGTGTTTATCACTAACAGAATATTATATGGACGCTTCGTATTTTTTGTCATCCATCTGGATCTCCGGCAATTCCTTAAATGAATCAGCAAAAATGAATTTTCAAAACAAATTAATAAAAAGTATAGAAATAAATGTATTAAAATACATTTTTTGAAGTAAAATTCATTTTTAGGATGGATGTAGATGCTGTAATTAGTCTGCAATGTGGTTTGAATGAAGAACAGCATTCGGCATGTGTAAGGCACTAGGACTGATTTATAATCGGCATACAGTACTGACCCACAATACCTCTTTAGATATTTTTCTATTTATTCTCCAACATCACTACATGTTCCTTGTAAAGACATCATAAAAGATCAGTCTGTACCTACACTTATGGTTCAGTGAATACTCCAGAAAATGTGGAAACAGTAAAACATTACATCAAAGTCTAAAACTACTTACTATCCACATTCTTCTGGAATCTTAGTGTATCCACTTTATTTATAAAACACTACTTGGTTTAGCTTCATTTAGTACCTGTATTTACAATGAGAGTAAGGAGACACCAAAACAGTTCTTATTATCTGTCACTGTCATGTTTGAATGTATTTATTACATCAGTCAAAGAATGCCCCAAAATAAAGGTTCTTGGGGAAGTAGAGAATACAGTATGTCCCAATAAAAGTAGAGGTGGTAGACATGCTGGACATATCAAAGTACTTATTTGAAAACCGGGAAGGCCGCATGATCTCTCATCCTTTCATAAGATTTAAATGAGGTCCTGAAAAAAACATAGATTTCTCTGAACGTTTTAACTAAGATAGGCTCACTCACTAACTGTGTGTTCTCCCTAGGCTTAATTTTTCAGGTGATCTGCCGGCAAAAATCCCCTGACGTCCAGCACATTCTTTTCCCTCCCAGATGAGGGAGCTGCTGGCCGCACCACATGGCAGTTCACAGCTCCACTCCACCACCCTGATCTCCCCTCTCCTCCCATCTGCAGGCTCCGGGTGTCTCTGCCCCTCTCCCTGTGTCAGTTTCTTGCAGGCACTTTTTGCAACTGTCCCAGTTTCTCCATACCTCTGCCATCGGAGCTACATCCTACTGGGCAGGCACGCTGTGGGGAGAGGGGGACGTGGTGGCTGCTCTGTGCTGAGATCTGCCGTCACTGCCCCTGGCACTGAGGGGTGCTTTCTCCCGGCTATGTATCTGCTGTACCCTGCAACCTTGCAGATGGAGCGAGGCATCCTCCAGAGGAAGACCATCTACCAGGTCTTGCTTACCCTGGTGAAGAAGGAGCTGCTGGCGGTACCCGGAGGCTGAGGAGTTTCAGGAACCTTCCCCCCCTTTTAATTTGCTGGCATGCCGTGCGTCAAAAAAATATTGGGGAGAACACTTAACACTGGGTCTAATTCAAGGATGTATGCAAACCCAATGGTTTACGTACATCTCTGATATTAGGCGATCTGCGCATGCTCAGGATCTGTACTGCGCATGTGTAGATCTGTTTCTGTGTCGACGACCACAGTGTCCCCTAAGCTGCAGCATGATTGACATGCTGTGGCCATTTGGGGAAAGGAAAGAAGTGGTGAAGATCAGCATTTTCTGGCCTGCAGACAGTCTACGTCTTTGGATGCAGCTTTACTGGCCCCGGCCTCGTGAAAAGACCAGCCATCCTGAGTAACCTAAGGATTATTCGGATAGCCGATGTTCATGCAGATTATTCGATACTTCTGCTCTTGTCTCTGTCACTCCACCAACCACTATTCACCCTCGCAGATTACAACCTCAACCCTAGCACACCAAATGCACCAGATATCTTCAAAAATGCTCATGCACCGCCGAGTGATAATGGAGGAAAGACAGACTTTCAAAGTTATGCTCTTGTCCTTCAGTGCTGCCCTTTCCCTCGCTAAACAGTCATATATTAGGAATCTCATCTCCTCCCTGTTTTCCAACCCCCAGCGCCTCTTTGTCACTGTAAACTCCCTACTCTGCCCACCCCCACCTCGTCTCCCCTCCTCAATTCCTGCTCTTGACTTTGCCACTTATTTCACATCCAAGATTGACTCCATATGTCAGGACATCACATTCCACCAGACCATCAGCAACTACCCACCTCCTATCCCTTACCACCCCCTTACCATCCCTCTCACCAACTCTGACATCTCTCTCCCACATCTCTGGTGAGGAAGTCATGGCCCTCATCCGTTCTTCCCCCCTTACCACTTGAACCCCTATACCCTCCCGCCTCCTCCACTACCTTTCTGCTTCTGCCCGTTCCCATCTTGCCCACCTTCTCAATCTCTCCCGCTCATCAGGCACTGTCCCCTCTGCCTTCAAGCATTCACTCATCTCCCCTATTCTTAAAAAACCTACCCTTGACCCAAATATCCTCTCAAACTACAGACCCATCTCTCTCCTCCCTTTAGCCTCCAAACTCCTTGAGCATATTATCTACACTGTAGAAAATACACTATAGCCCTGTGCTGTATAATGTAACATATGTACAGCATAAAGTAAATAATTCAAGAGCACAGAATGGCACCAAATCCCTAAAGGAGGGGGTGGGCCTCAGACTAATATTACTCAAGTAGAAGCAAAGAAATAAGGGTCTTAGGTGTACATTTATTAAAGCTTCTAAAATAGAGAAATGGTGATGTTGCCCACAGCAACCAATCAGATGTTGTCTACCATTGCTCTATTGCCTTATAGAAAATAATAGCCAGCATCTTATTGGTTGCTGGGGCAACATCACCAACTCTCTGTTTTAGAAGCTTTAGTAAATTTACACCTAAATCTAGCAGAAGAAAAAAAAAAAAAACTAAAATGTAACTTTTATTTATTCATAAGCGAAATATAGCTTCAAAAATAGTAGAAACGTTTTTGTGAATTGAAAAGCTCAAATGTGTATATATTTATGCGTGTCTCTTGTTATTTTCTTAATTGAATATATAGTCGCCTATCCCAGTAATTTTCAACAGGCATATCGTCCCAGGGGAGTAGTCTAGTAGGGTATTGTAAACAATTTAAGATTATCAGATATTCTGCTGTGAGTGCCACATTGCTATCCAGATAATGTTCCGCTATACCCACTATTGTGGACACTGGAGATAATACTCACTGTAATCTGTCTTCAGCAAAATGTAGCTTTTAGAATTGGAGATAAAACTCACTATGATGTATCTCAATAAACCCTTCAAAGTGATATACACTCACATCTTGCAAATTGTACAGAATTGATATACTGCTGTTCAAGACACACTGAAGATAAAACTCACTATTATATGTCTGTGAAGAGTCGGTATCTACTGTATATACCGGCGGTCAGAATCTTGAGCCACACTATTTATTCTCCCTCCAGGGGTGTCGTGGACACCCCAAGAGGGAGAATAGCTGCCGGTATGCTGAGCGCCGTGATCCCGACAACCGGGATATTGAATGCTTCCCGTCTGTGAAGATTATAACATTTGTGAATAACTGAACGGCGCTTACTATTTGTAAATATATGGTCTATATAATCTTTACTGACACTTTATAAGTGGTTGTATTTGTTACCACTGAGATAAATGTCTCTGTATATAATTATTTTTGTCACTGGAAACAATACTCACTATGAAATATCTGGTGTTTAGTATCAGCATATACTGAATAGCTACAATAGTTGCAACCTAATATCCTAACACAGTATATATTGAACATGTGTTTAAATAGACACTGGAGACACGCTCCGTATATCTGTTGGTAATATTTCCATTCAATAATTACTCAGTAGCTGTTCAAATAGACAAAGGAGATGTTGCTTCCGGTGTTACAATTCTTACCAATATCCAAATAGTTATATTAACATCCTGTATTGGATTTTCCAGAGCATGTTAATTCTACTTTGACTGCATAGAGTGAGTCAATATATAGATATATCCCATATTCATAGACCTCCTCTAATGGTAGTGGATAGCACATACTGCATGGTGCTTCCCCTAGTCTGATTCAAATCATAGTATATAATTAAAAATAAGAATTTACTTACCGATAATTCTATTTCTCAAAGTCCGTAGTGGATGCTGGGACTCCGTCAGGACCATGGGGAATAGCGGGCTCCGCAGGAGACAGGGCACATCTAAAAAAGCTTTTAGGTCACATGGTGCGTACTGGCTCCTCCCCCTATGACCCTCCTCCAAGCCTCAGTTAGGTACTGTGCCCGGACGAGCGTACACAATAAGGAAGGATCTTGAATCCCGGGTAAGACTCATACCAGCCACACCAATCACACCGTACAACTTGTGATCTGAACCCAGTTAACAGTATGATAACACAAACGAAGTAGCCTCTGAACAGATGGCTCACAACAACAGTAATAACCCGATTTTTGTAACAATAACTATGTACAAGCATTGCAGACAATCCGCACTTGGGATGGGCGCCCAGCATCCACTACGGACTATGAGAAATAGAATTATCGGTAAGTAAATTCTTATTTTCTCTAACGTCCTAGTGGATGCTGGGACTCCGTCAGGACCATGGGGATTATACCAAAGCTCCCAAACGGGCGGGAGAGTGCGGATGACTCTGCAGCACCGAATGAGAGAACTCCAGGTCCTCTTTAGCCAGAGTATCAAATTTGTAAAATTTTACAAACGTGTTCTCCCCTGACCACGTAGCTGCTCGGCAAAGTTGTAATGCCGAGACTCCTCGGGCAGCCGCCCAGGATGAGCCCACTTTCCTTGTGGAATGGGCCTTTACAGATTTAGGCTGTGGCAGGCCTGCCACAGAATGTGCAAGTTGGATTGTACTACATATCCAACGTGCAATCGTCTGTTTAGACGCAGGAGCACCCAACTTGTTGGGTGCATACAATGTAAACAACGAGTCAGATTTTCTGACTCCAGCTGTCCTTGAAATATATATTTTTAATGCTCTGACAACGTCCAGTAACTTGGAGTCCTCCAAGTCGCTAGTAGCCGCAGGCACCACAATAGGCTGGTTCAAGTGAAATGCCGAAACCACCTTAGGGAGAAATTGAGGACGTGTCCTCAATTCTGCCCTGTCCGAATGGAATATCAGATATGGGCTTTTGTATGACAAAGCTGCCAACTCCGAAACTCTCCTGGCTGAAGCCAGGGCCAACAGCATGGTTACCTTCCATGTAAGGTATTTTAAATCTACCGATTTTAAAGGCTCAAACCAATGAGATTTGAGAAAATTTAGAACCACGTTCAAATCCCACGGTGCCACTGGAGGCACTATTGGGGGTTGTATATGTAGTACACCTTTGACAAAAGTTTGTACTTCAGGCACTGACGCCAATTCCTTCTGGAAGAAAATTGATAAGGCCGAAATTTGAACTTTAATGGACCCCAATTTGAGGCCCATAGACAATCCTGCTTGCAGGAAATGTAAGAATCGACCCAATTGAAATTCTTCCGTTGGAGCCTTCTTGGCCTCACACCACGCAACATATTTTCTCCAAATGCGGTGATAATGTTGTGCGGTCACTTCTTTCCTGGCTTTAATTAAAGTAGGAATAACTTCCTCAGGAATGCCCTTCTCTTTTAGAATCCGGCGTTCAACCGCCATGCCGTCAAACGCAGCCGCGGTAAGTCTTGGAACATACAAGGTCCCTGCTGAAGCAGATCCCTTCTTAGAGGTAGAGGCCACGGATCCTCCGTGAGCATCTCTTGAAGTTCCGGATACCAAGTTCTTCTTGGCCAGTCCGGAGCTACCAGTATTGTTCTTACTCCTCTTTTCCGTATAATTCTCAGTACCTTTGGTATGAGAGGCAGAGGAGGGAACACATACACTGACTGGTACACCCACGGTGTTACCAGAGCGTCCACAGCTATTGCCTGAGGGTCTCTTGACCTGGCGCAATACCTGTCCAATTTTTTGTTGAGGCGAGACGCCATCATGTCCACCTTTGGTTTTTCCCAACGGTTCACAATCATGTGGAAAACTTCTGGATGAAGTCCCCACTCTCCCGGGTGAAGGTCGTGTCTGCTGAGGAAATCTGCTTCCCAGTTGTCCACTCCCGGGATGAACACTGCTGACAGTGCTACGATATGATTCTCCGCCCAGCGCAGAATCCTTGCAGCTTCTGCCATTGCACTCCTGCTTCTCGTGCCGCCTTGTCGGTTTACGTGGGCGACTGCCGTGATGTTGTCGGACTGGATCAACACCGGCTGACCCTGAAGCAGCGATTTTGCCAGGCTTAGAGCATTGTAGATCGCTCTTAGCTCCAGTATATTTATGTGAAGAGACGTCTCCAGGTTTGACCACACGCCCTGGAAGTTTCTTCCCTTTGTGACTGCTCCCCAACCTCGTAGGCTGGCATCCGTAGTCACCAGGACCCAGTCCTGTATGCCGAATCTGCGGCCCACTAACAGATGGGCAGTCTGCAACCACCACAGGAGAGACAACCTTGTTCTCGGTGACAGTGTTATCCGCTGATGCATGTGCAGATGCGATCCGGACCATTTGTCCAGCAGATCCCACTGAAATGTTCGTGCATGGAATCTGCCGAATGGAATTGCTTCGTACGAAGCCACCATCTTTCCCAGGACTCTTGTGCATTGATGTACTGACACATTTCCTGGTTTTAGGAGGTTCTTGACAAGTTCGGATAACTCCCTTGCTTTCTCTTCCGGGAGAAATACCTTTTTCTGAACCGTGTCCAGAATCATGCCCAGGAACAGCAGATGTGTTGTCGGGGTCAATTGAGATTTTGGAAGATTTAGAATCCACCCGTGTTGCTGAAGCACTACTTGTGTTAGCGCTACACCGACTTCCAGCTGTTCTCTGGACTTTGCCCTTATCAGGAGATCGTCCAAGTAAGGGATAATTAATACGCCTTTTCTTCGTAGAAGAACCATCATTTCGGTCATTACCTTGGTAAAGACCCGAGGGGCCGTGGACAACCCAAACGGCAGCGTTTGAAACTGATAATGACAGTCTTGTATCACGAACCTGAGATACCCTTGGTGTGAGGGGTAAATCGGGACATGTAGATAAGCATCTTTTATGTCCAAGGACACCATGAAGTCTCCTTCTTCCAGATTCGCTATCACTGCTCTGAGTGACTCCATCTTGAACTTGAATTTCTTTATGTACAGGTTCAAGGATTTCAGATTTAGAATAGGCCTTACCGAACCGTCCGGTTTCGGTACCACAAATAGTGTGGAATAATACCCCTTTCCCTGTTGTAGGAGGGGTACCTTGACTATCACCTGCTGAGAATACAGCTTGTGAATGGCTTCCAAAACCGACGTCCTTTCTGAGGGAGACGTTGGTAAAGCAGACTTTAGGAACCGGCGAGGGGGAGACCTTTCGAACTCCAGCATGTAACCCTGAGATACTATCTGCAGGACCCACGGGTCCACTTGTGAGTGAACCCATTGATTGCTGAAAATCTTGAGTCGACCCCCCACCGTTCCTGAGTCCGCTTGTAAAGCCCCAGCGTCATGCTGATGGCTTTGTAGAAGCCGGGGCGGGCTTCTGTTCCTGGGCAGGGGCTGCTTGCTGCCTTTCTTACCCTTTCCTCTGCCTCGCGGCAGATAAGACTGTCCTTTTGGTCGCTTTTTTATAGGAGCGAAAGGACTGCGGCTGAAAAGACGGTGTCTTTTTCTGTTGGGAGGGGGTCTGAGGTAAAAAAGTGGATTTGCCGGCAGTTGCCGTGGCCACCAGAGTCCGAAAGACCGACCCCAAACAATTCCTCTCCTTTATATGGCAATACTTCCATATGCCTCTTGGGAATCCGCATCACCTGACCACTGTCGCGTCCATTAAACTTCTTCTGGCAGATATGGACATCGCGCTTACTCTTGATGCTAGAGTACAAACATCCCTCTGAGCATCTCGCATATAATGGAAAGCATCCTTTAATTGCTCTTAGAGTCAATAAAATACTGTCCTATCCAGGGGTATCAATATTTTCAGTCAGAGAATCAACCACACTACCCAGCACTGCAACAATCCAGGCTGAGGCTATTGCCGGTCGCAGTATAACACCAGTATGTGTGTATATACTCTTCAGTGTAGTTTCCAGCCTCCTATCTGCTGGATCCTTGAGGGCGGCCCGTATCAGGAGACGGCAACGCCACTTGCTTGAGATAAACGTTCGTGAGCGCCTTATCCACCCAGGGGGTGTTTCCCAGCGCGCCCTAACCTCTGGTGGAAAGGGTATAATGCCAATAACTTCTTGGAAATTAGCAGTTTTCTATCGGGGTTAACCCAACGCTTCATCACACACGTCATTCAATTCCTCTGATTCTGGAAAAAATACAGGTAGTTTTTTCACCCCCCACATAATACCCCTTTTTGAGGTACCAGCAGTATCAGAGATCTGCAAAGCCTCTTCATTGCCGTGATCATATAACGTGTGGCCCTATTGGAAATTACGTTTGTTTCTTCACCGTCGACACTAGATTCATCTGTGTCGGTACCCGTGTCGACTGACTGAGGTAAAGGACGTTTTACAGCCCCTGACGGTGTCTGAGACGCCTGAACGGTACTAAACTGGTTTGTCCGAGGGCGTCTTATTTCGTCAACTGACTTTTGTAATGTGCTGACATTATCACGTAATTCCATAACAAAGCCATCCATTCCGCGGTGTCGACTCCCTAGGGGGTGACATTACCATCATCGGCAACTTGCTCTGCCTCCACACCAACATCCGTCCTCAATACATGTCGACACACACGTACCGACACACAGCAGCCACCCAGGGAATGCCTCTAATCGAAGACAGGACCCCCTAGCCCTTTGGGGAGACAGAGGGAGAGTTTGCCAGCACACACCAAAAGCGCTATCAAGTATATAAACAACCTAGAAGGTGTTGTTACTATATATGCGCTCTTAATATATAAATATCGCCAGTGTTATGCCCCCTTCTCTTTGTTACCCTGTTTCTGTAGTGCAGTGCAGTGGGAGAGACCTTGGGTGCCTTCCTCACCAGCGGAGCTGAGCAGGAAAATGGCGCTGAGTGCTGAGGAGAATAAGCTCCGCCCCTTTTTCGGCTGGCTTTCCCCGGTTTTAAGAAACTGGCCTGGGTTAAAATACATACAAATAGCCTTAATGGCTATATGTGATGTATTTATTTTGCCACTAAAGGTAATTATATTGCTGCCCTGGGCGCCCCTGCACCCTCCGTGACTGAGTCAGTGAGCCGTGTGACAACAATGGCGCACAGCTGCCGTGCTGTGCGCTACCTTCAAGAAGACTGAGGAGTCTTCTGCCGCCTGCTTTCCGGACCTCCGTTCTGCCGTCTCTTCAGCGTCTGTAAGGGGGATCGGCGGCGCGGCTCCGGGACGAACCCCAGGCTGACCTGTGTTCCGACTCCCTCTGGAGCTAAGTGTCCAGTAGCCTAAGACTCCAATCCATCCTGCACGCAGGTGAGTTGGAAATCTCTCCCCTAAGTCCCTCGATGCAGTGATCCTGTTGCCAGCAGGAATCACTGAGATTGAAACCTAAAAAAAAAACTTTTCTAAACAGCTCTTTAGGAGAGCCACCTAGATTGCACCCTCTCGGACGGGCACAAAAACCTAACTGAGGCTTGGAGGAGGGTCATAGGGGGAGGAGCCAGTACGCACCATGTGACCTAAAAGCTTTTTTAGATGTGCCCTGTCTCCTGCGGAGCCCGCTATTCCCCATGGTCCTGACGGAGTCCCAGCATCCACTAGGACGTTAGAGAAATTGTATTACTACATTGTTAATCCCAATATACAGTGTATGTATTCACAGTACATAGGATTCTGTATGAACATAGGGGTCAGAGTAACATTATTACTCATTAGGCATGGTAGCTTCTCTATAATGACCTATGTCACTGTGGTGATTCACATAAATCTATAAAGTCTGTTCCCTTTGACTACATGAACTCTAGTCATTTCCTATGGACAATGGGCCTTATTCAGGTTTGTTAGCAAACCAAAAAAGTTAGCAATTTTGCAAAACCATGTTGCTCTGTAGGTGGGGCAGATGTAACATGTGCAGAGATAGTTAGATGTGGGTGGGTGGTGTTGAAACTGAAATCTAAATTGCAGTGTAGATATTCAGCAGCCAGTATTTACCCTGCACAGAAACAATATAACCCACTTAAATTTAAATCTTTCCCCACATGTAACATCTGCCCCATCTGCAGTGCAGCATGGTTTTGCACAATTGCTAACTTTTTTTGTTTGCTAACAAACCTGAATAACCCCCAATGTCCTAACAATTATAGAGTGAGGACAATGTAAGGTGGCTTTATAGATTGTACTTATAGAGGATGGCACATATACATATTAACACTGAGGTACACAGCGATGACGCACACTTCGCTGGAACTTGAAAAGGCTAAAAAGGCCTTTGACAAAGCTGTGGGGGACACAGCAAAACACGTTAGGTCTACTGGCACCCCAAATTCCTCTAACCTATTGGGACTTGCAGCCTATCCATTAAAGCCTGAACCAGACCTCCAATGCTCATCTCCATGAGGATAATGGATTACTGAAATACAGTGTGGCATCCTTGAGTCTCCAGCTACTTTCCGCACATACTCCAAGGGACCCTAGCATCTATGCATGACATAATTCTGCTAAAATAAGTACCCCATCATCAACACAAGTGTGGTAACTACATTATTGCTGGACACAATGTTTGACTTTTAAAGAAATACACAATGATTGACTTTTAAAGAAATACCCATCTACTTATGTGGTGGTTCTAATGGGAACAGGGCTACTGACTATCTACTGATCACCCTAATATGACACCAACAGAGGAAAGGGCCATATGTGTATGAATTCACATTTTTTATCATTTTTATATTGTTTGCAATTGCTTTTTAAGGAGTTTGATTTCATAGATCAAATAACCATTTTTATGGTAAGAACTTACCTTGGTTTCTGCGAGGTACACTGGGCTCCACAAGGAAAGACATAGGGGTGTAGAGTAGAATCTTGATCCGAGGCACCAACAGGCTGAAAAGCTTTGACTGTTCCCAGAATGCATAGCGCCGCCTCATCTATAACCACGCCTCCGTGCAGAAGAGCTCAGTTTTTAGTTAACCAGCCCAATGCAGTAGCAGGAAAAGAGACGACAACGGTTAGTAGCCACATACACCACACTCTCAAGACAGGAGAAGAGTCAGCGGCTAATGCCATACAAACCCAAAAAAGTGAAGTGCGTCAGAGTGGGCGCCTTGTGGAGGCCAGTGTACCTCGCAGAAAGAGTTTTAACAAAGGTAAGTTCTTACCATAAAACTCGTTTTCTGCTGCGGGGTACACTGGGCTCCACAAGGAAAGACATAGGGGATGTCCTAAAGCAGTTCCTTATGGGAGGGGACGCACTGTAGCGGGCACAAGAACCCGGCGTTCAAAGGAAGCATCCTGGGAAGCGGCAGTATCAAAGGCATAGAACCTTATGAACGTGTTCACTGAGGACCACGTAGCCGCCTTGCACAATTGTTCAAGGGACGCACCACGGCGGGCCGCCCAAGAAGGTCCAACAGACAAAGTAAAATGGGCCGTAATGTGAGCAGGAGCTGACAGACCAGCCCTCACATAAGCACGTGCAATCACCATTCTAATACATCTGGTCAAAGTCTGCTTGTGAGCAGACTAGCCCCGTTTGTGAAATCCAAACAGCACATAGGGCGGGATTCAATTCTTTTCACCCCTTTTCACACCCATTCTGTTTCTGCCCTCAGGGACGTTGTATCATTATTTCAGCTCGCTACCCCCGGAGTAGGGAGGCACCCAACCCTTTACACAGCTAAACCTGATTACTATGGGCGCAATATGCGCCATAACGGAGATCATTTTAGAAAGGAAAATGGGCGTGATTTATCATTTGAATCTCACCCAAAGAGAGAATCAGATTTCTTAATAGAAGCAGTTCTCTTCACATAGATACGGAGAGCCCGTACCACATCCAAAGACCTCTCTTTGGGAGACAGATCAGGAGAAACAAGTGCCGGAACCACAATCTCCTAGTTAAGGTGGAACGAAGAAACCACCTTAGGTAAATATCCGGGACGAGTCCTAAGAACCGCCCGGTCACGGTGAAATATCAGATATGGGGAACTACGGGATAAGGCACCCAAATCCGACACCCTTCTAGCTGAGGCAATAGCCAGCAGAAACACCACCTTAAGGGAATGCAACTTAAGATCAGCTGAACCAAGGAGGTTCAAATGGAGACTCTTGTAGCGCCTCCAAAACCACCGACAAGTCCCAAGGAGCCACAGGCGGGACATAGGGAGGTTAGATACGCAACACACCCTGAGTAAAGGTATGCACATCAGGTAAGGTGCAATTTTTCTCTGAAACCACACCGACAAGGCAGATATTTGAACCTTGAGGGAGGCCAGACGCAGGCCTAAGTCCAGGCCCTGCTGAAGAAAAGCCAACAACTTGGCTATACTAAACTTGGAAGCGTCATAATCGTTATATGCACACCAAACAAAGTAAGAATGCCAGAACATGTAATGTGGCCGGTAGATGGCGTTCCGCCCAATGTAGAATCCGTGAGACTTACTTCATTGCCAAGCGGCTTCGAATGCCGCCTTGATGATTTATGTAAGTTACTGTAGTGGCGTTGTCCGACTGTACCTGAACAGGACGGTTCCGAATGAAATGCTGGGCCAGGTTCAACGCATTGAAGACCGCCCGCAACTCCAGAATGTTGATCGAGAGGAGAGATTCCTCTTTGGTCCACCGACCCTGAAGGGAGTGTTGCTCCAGCACTGCGCCCCAACCTCTTAGACTGGCATCTGTCGTCAACAGAACCCAGTTGAATATCCAGAATGGACGGCCCCTGCACAATTGTCAGTCCTGGAGCCACCATAGCAGCGACAGACGGACCTCCGGAGTCAATGAGATCATATGAGACCTGATCCGGTGAGGCAGGCCGTCCCACTTGGCTAGAATCAGCTTCTGGAGGGGGCGAGAATGGAATTAAGCATACTCCACCATGTCGAATGCTGATACCATGAGGCCCAACACCTGCATCGCCGAATGTATCGACACTTGCGGACGAGAAAGGAAGCAACGAATCCTGTCCTGAAGCTTCAGGACTTTCTCCTGAGACAAGAACCACCTCTGGTTGTGAGTGTCCAATAGCGCTCCCAGGTGCACCATGCTCTGAGCAGGGACCAGGGAGGATTTCTTCCAGGTTTGGAAGTGCTGGCCTGCTTGTTGTACGCCTGACCTTTTGCTTTACCTGAAGGACGAAAGGGGCGAAAGGAAGTACCTTTAGCCTTCGAGACAGAAGGAGCAGAACTTGGCAGACAGGTGGTTTTGGCCGTAGCCAAGTCAGCCACAATCTTATTTAAGTCCTCCCCAAACAGAATATCCCCCTTGAAAGGGAGTACCTCCAGGGTTTTTCTAGAGTCCAGACCCACAGACCAGGATCTCAGCCACAAAATCCGGCGAGTGAGGACTGATGTAGTAGAGGCCTTGGCTGCTAGGATACCGGCATCAGAATCCGCCTCTTTAATATAGCGAGAAGCTGTGACAATATATGACAAGCATTGTCTAGCATGGTCAGAAGAGATTTCAGTTTCTAACTCTAAGGCCCATGCTTCAATAGCCTCTGCAGCCCATGTTGCTGCAATAGTGGGCCTTTGTGCAGCACCCGTGAGGGTGTAAATCGCTTTCAGACAACCCTCCACACGTTTATCCGTAGGCTCTTTTAGAGACGTGACGGTAGTGACAGGTAGAGCCGAGGAAACCACCATCCTAGCCACATGTGAGTCTACTGGAGGAGGCGTTTCCAAATTTTTAGACAGCTCTGGTGCGAGGGGATAGCGAGTCAGCATCTTCTTTTGAGGCACAAACTTCTTACCCGGGTTTTCCCACGGTTCCTGACGTATATCAACTAGGTGGTCAGAGTGAGGTAAAACTTGTTTAACCACCTTCTGACGCTTGAACCTATCTGGTTTCTTAGGAGGGATGGATGGCTCGTAATGTGTAAAATCAACTTAATAGCCTCCAAAAGATCAAGAACATCCACCTGTGAACAACCCTTCCCATCAGCAGTATCTGAGTCAGAATCTGTGGGGTCAGTGTAAGTGCCCTCTTTATCAGACGAGGTGTCAGTGACAGCAGTGGATTGTGAGGAGATAAGAGCTCGCTTAGAGGCCCCCTTGGGCTTAGGCGAGCGAGGGTCAGACTTTTTTGTAGTCAGGGACTGGTTCAACCTCTTCAACTGAGCAGATAAATTGTCCGCCTACGGCGGATTAGCTGCAGGGACCACATATGGTTGTACCGGCATAGGGGGTCCCATAGGGGGTGTTAATTTATTAACTAGCGTATGCAGAAGCCTGGAAAAAGCAGCCCACGGGGGGTCATTATGGACCTCCGTTGCCACAGTTCCACTGGGGGGCAAGGAGCCCCCAGAACCAGAACCCACAGCTGCTATATTCTCCTCATATGGATCTGTGGCTTCAGCAACACCAGCAGCGTGTTCCGCCCCAGAACCGTTACCGTCAGAAGCAGACATGATATAACTTGCAGGATCAGGTAACACAGTACAATTGCCAGCAGCACAATACCTCTTACCCAAACCCCTGCGCAGTGTAGTCAGCACATGCAGGAACACAGGAGAGGTACAGTGACTAAAATCACAGAGAAAAATACGTTTTAGAGTATATCTTGTGAATATCCTATATTATTATAAGACCTGACGCACCAAGCCTCCTCAGGTTATAGAATATAGGGATAGCAAGTTGAGTGAGAGACACAAATGGAAACCACTCAGCAAGCTAATGCACACACATATAGTCACAGTTATACAATGCAGAGGTTATTACCAACAAAAATACTGCACTCGACCAGCTGATATAGCTATGTAGTCAATAGATATAACACTGCACAGTAAGAACTGGATGTATATCACAGGGTAATTGTACTAGAACCCTGACTAAATGCACTCTTTCTTAACTAACACTGTCTAATAGGCAGTAGAATACTTAAGTGTCATGTAAAGTCACAGCGCTGGCAACCAGGCGGCTTTACACAGGAGGATTTGCCCAAGCAGTCCCAGGAACAGTGTAGCTGAGAGAAATGGCGCCCAGACACTGACAGGGAGTGAGGAAAAGACAGATATCAAGCTCCAGGGCGGGAACATTTGCGGAAAATGGCGCCCTGGGGCTGGGGGAGGGGCTCCAGGTCTAAGCCTTATCCCCCTGCTGGCAAAACCACCAGGTACTGTGGCTACTATTAAAATGGCTTTAAGAGAAAACCTGACCTGCACCCATGCCCTGGTGATCTAGTGGGATCGCCTGTACAGCCAGTGTCCACCGCCAGCACGCGCTGACCGCGCCAGATCGGGATAAAGTACGGGTCCCGCAAGCGGGACCCACTCACTACCTCCCGAAGTGCGGCCAAGCGATCCCGGAGAGCCCCCGTCGTGTGTGCCTGACCATGGAAGAAAACCGGAGCCTCCTGCTGTAGTTACCCAGCAACCAGGGCTCGGGAGTGTACAGCACCGCTGGGGAGAGATGGAGCTGCAGCAGTGAATGTCAAAAGACATATACACACTGCTGCTGCCCTTGAAGTCTTCACTTTTCTTCTAAAAAGCTCTTCTCAGGGCTGCCCAGCGCAGCCCCTCTGGCATGTGCCTGCTATCTGCGGCACCAACTACAAAACTGAGCTCCTGTGCAGGGAGGCGAGGTTATAGAGGAGGCAGCGCTATGCATTCTGGGAACAGTCAAAGCTTTTCAGCCTGTTGGTGCCTCGGATCAAGATCCTACTCTACACCCCTATGTCTTTCCTTGTGGAGCCCAGTGTACCCCACAGCAGAAACAGCTGTTTTTTTTGTCTTTTCCATCTGGTTATAATTATAAAAAATGTTTCCACAAAAGCGCTGTTTCATAGTGTATATATTGTGGTACCTCATTGTGAGAGTACTCCACTTTCTGCTAATGTCTGATCTTGCCACCAACCTAGAGACTTTCTGGTGTTCTGCCTCGGTCTTACAGGTTGTTCTAGTTCCTGGATTAGAATTGCATTGTTTCGGGTTATTTAGTTGCTGATCTCTCATATGCCAGTTTGCCCATAGGAGAATACCCATTGTAGAGGAAAACATTTCTAAGAGCCCGAGACATTTCCTCACTGCATACCCCTGCTAATACTGGATCTGATACGATAGCTGTTGAATCTTTTAAAATCCCTATTGTGACCTAGATGCTTTTTCTATTGTTGCATATATCTGGACTCCCAGAAACTGAAGCTATTAAAATGGCACCAGGTGATTTAGGATTCATCCATGGTCCTGCAAAAAAGGATGAGATCACCAAGGATCTTCTTCTGGGCAAGGTTTTCTGATTTCCCAATTAGTAGAATAGCAACTACATAAGGTAAGACTGCAATACCTTGCTTCTTAAGAGCCATAATTAGGACTATTAGTAGCTTTGCATATGTCCTATGAGTGTTTGAGAGGTCAAATAGCAAACACACGCCTGGAAATGATGTTCCATACAACAAAGTCTGGGTAAAGAATGAAGTTATTCTTTAATTGGTACAGTATAAAAAGAGAGGTATATTGTACTGATTTCAGGAAATCCCTACCTATTTACCCAGGGTATGGAACCCCATAGACGTCATGAGCATATTAAACAGCAATGAACAAAGGAAGTAAAAATCTGTGTTATATTTTTCTCATGTAACTTTCTTTGAACTAAAAAATACAAAAGAACGGACATTGGGGACCAGATGTAATGGCTTATGAGACAGCTGGAGCTCCGAGACTCCGGCAGAACTCGAACATTTTTTTAAAGCAGGAAGCATTTACAAGGCAAAACCTGGTTGGTTTCACCTTGTAAATGCTTGCTGCTTTAAAAAAAAAGTATGAGTTCAGCCGAAGTCTCGGTGCTCCAGCTGTCTTGCTAGCCTTTACATCCGGATCGGGGCCTTAGAAGCAAACACCTATTAGTAGGAGCTTACCACAAACGGGTGTCCTTAAGCTTCTTGGGCGGTAGGCTATGGCTCTATACTGCAGATTATAGTAGTACCCAGGGATGCAGCAAGCATAACTATTGACATTAACGTTATATACCAGAATACAGTTGTGTAGGATTTTTGAGAGACCTGCTTACTGTGCCCACTATTTCTAGCAGTAGAGGATAGTCTTTGGGAGCTACTTTCTCCAAGTTGGTAATCTGTCTGGAAATTACATTGGGCCTGATTTTGATTTGGTAGCAAAGCCCAAAAAAAAAAAGCAAGTAACTGTGCACCTTGGTAAATCCATGTTGCACTGTAGGTGGGGCAGATGTAACATATGCGGAGATATTTTGATTTGGTTGGGGTGTTTCCAAACTGAATTCTAAGGTGGGAACTGCGCTAATTTACAGCAGGCTATTTAATCCCCCGGAGCTAGTAAATTAGTCCTTAAGTGAGCCCGCCCGGCAGCACTTTTCAGGGATTTTTGTTTACATGTCTGAACAGCTGCAAAAATAAATCCCCCAGAACTAGGGGGTTAACGGGTGTCACAACCCTTTTAACAGATTCTGTGTGTTACCTTCCATTAACATGTGTTAATGCCCATTAGCACGTTAAGTGTTAAAAAATGGTTCGGGTGTAAAATGTTCTGGAATTGTATAGTCTCAGGCGATAAAGCCCAAGGCTATCACCCTTTTTCATTCGCTGCTAAATTAACAGGACTGAATTCCTCCCTTAATTGAAGTGTAACAATAAAGCAGTCTAACATTTGTGAGCTACATGCAAAAGCAGCCACTATTTACCCTGCACAGAATTTTTTTTTTTAAATGTTTTTGCTCCCCTTGCATTGCAACATAGTTTGTTCCAGATACAAAATTACTTGCTTTTTTTTGGCTTTACGTCCAAATCAGAATCAGGCCTATTGAGATCATCCATATCATCCGCCTTGTTCAGTAAAGTTATGGATAGGGTCAAAATATATAACTACCAAGGTGTGTCAACTTTTTCCTGTTTATACTCAGCCAACATACAGTAGGACTAGCACATACAGGTCTGTCGTGCAGTTTTCAAAGAAATAACATTTATACTGCAGAATTACACTTCTGTCTGACATTTCCCCTCTGGCATTTAATAGAACGGCCCTCATTCAGATCCCGAAGGATGATGTTTAGTGATGTTTGTTACTTTGCCCATGCGGCAGAACCGTACTGCGCATGGGCGTGACGGCGGACATCATCAGACTGTCATCAGCATGATGCTGTTTGGTGGTGGCAACGGCCTCAATCTCTTAAATTGGATTTGTGTCGTCAGTGTTGCGGGGGAATACCGAGGTCAGGATCTCCATCAGAGGATGGAGATTTCCTGGCCAATCAGAGCCGGCCATAGGCATAGGCAAACTAGGCAATTTCCTAGGGCATTTGATATGCCTAGGGGCATCATCAGCTTCTGCTGATTAAAATGATATGCGGCATGCCTATTGTCACAATCTTGACTGTAATTCTCATATTTGGTGACTTACCCCTGCTTTCTGTCCTGGATCCTGTGTCTTTTCACTCACGGAGTTAAACAGCTTGTCAGCACTGAGTTTCCGGAGTTCTCTGCCTGAGAGGTAATCAGCTCCACCTGTGGTGATCTCCTGTGTGAGGCTGAATTCTGTAATCTAAAAGCAAGCATCCTGTGTTTTGCAGAAGTCCAGGCTTCAGTGTTCTCTTGGCCTGCTAGGCCTCATTCTACATCACAGCCTTGGCTAGAGTAGTCACATGACAGTGACATCACCTAATCCTGCCCACCAATCATCAAGGACCAGGAAGTATAAATCAGGAGGCTGAGTTGGAATCTGGGCCAGTTCCTCGTGTCACATACAGCCTTGTGAGAGTCTTTATGCTGAGCTCCCTTAAGGTAACCATTGTACCTAAGTTCCTGTGGAAACTCTGTTCCCTTGTTCCTGTATGGTTACTTGTGTGTTGCCATTTGATTTCACCATTTCCCTGAGTCTCAATGTAAAGGCACAGCTGCAATGTTTCGTCTTAAAGGCACAGTACTGAATTCCATGTTCTCCACTGAAAACCACAGCTGTCGTGTTTCAGTTTTACTACTGTTGTAGTTGGGATCTCCAGAGCTCAGTACTTCCGTGCTTCCAACACCTCCGTGCCTCCGTGCTTCCAGCACCTCCGTGACTCAGCACCTCCGTGCCTCAGCACCTCAGTACCTCCGTGCCTCAGGACCTCCGTGCCTCCGTGCCTCAGTACCTCCGTGCTTCCAGCACCTCCGTGCCTCCGTGCTTCCAGCACCTCCGTGACTCAGCATCTCCGTGCCTCAGCACCTCCGTGCCTCAGTACCTCCGTGCTTCCAGCACCTCCGTGCCTCCGTGCTTCCAGCATCTCCGTGACTCAGCATCTCCGTGCCTCAGCACCTCCGTGCCTCCGTGCCTCAGCACCTCCGTGCCTCAGTACCTCCGTGCCTCCGTGCCTCAGCACCCCAGTGTCTCTACGCACTCCAGTGTCTCTACGCACCCCAGTGTCTTCACGCACCTCAGTGTCTCTACGCACCTCAGTGCCTCTACGCACCTCAGTGCCTCTACGCACCTCAGTGCCTCTACGCACCTCAGTGCCTCTACGCACCTCAGTGCCTCTACGTACCTCAGTGTCTCCAAGCACCTCAGTGTCTCCAAGCACCTCAGTGTCTCCAAGCACCTCAGTGTCTCCAAGCACCTCAGTGTCTCCAAGCACCTCAGTGTCCCCAAGCACCCCGTGCCCTTTAGCACAGTTGTACCTGTTATTCTTCACTGATTCATCAGCGCCTTTCCAGTTCTGTCTTTCAGGAGACCTTCAGCGCCCACACGTGCTTCCTGTCTGCCGACCTTATCCTGCATGAGGAGAACCTGGATTCGGCCATCTCTGCCGCGGTTCCTCTTCCCAGTCACCGGAAGAGACCCCGAGTCCACAACACTTCCAAAACCAGGTCAGTGGTGGTATTCGTGTAGTCCTCCAGTCGCCCGCGCAGACTTCGCTAGCACCGGGTTCACAAAAACCTTAGTCATGACAGTAGGAACTGGCCCCATGGACCCGGCCGAAAGTGTTTGTCTGACGCAGGACCTCCTAAGCAATATTGCAGGATGCTTGGAAGGTCTGGAATCGACTCAGCATCAATTGGCACAGTGTCTGCAGCGGAATTCTTTCTCCAGAGATTCTCTGACCTTCTGCTCTAAGACTCCTGACCAACTGCAGATATTCTACCAGATGTTATTACAGTTACAAGAACTTTTGCCTAGTATTCTCTCTGTAATGCCTGATCTCCTCAGGAATACTACCAACGTTGTTGATCCTGTTTTGTCCCAACCAGTTAATAGAGTCTCTTCCTCTGTGCAAGGAAAAGTTGTTCATCAGAGCTATCCACGGCCCAAGCTCTCTGAAGCTGAACGTCAGCGGCGTAGGGAGCTACACCTCTGTCTTTACTGTGGAAATTCCGGTCATTTTGTTAAAGACTGCATTCTTCGCAAGCCAGGGAATGGTGACAAATCGCAGTATCACAGTGCTCATGTCTACAAGTCATCCACAGTAGCCGATCCTGCTACTGCTGACGGGGGTATCAAGATGGCTACTCGGAAAGAGACTCAAATTTATGACTGGGGTCCGGTGATTAAAAGACCTTATCCCAAGTTGGGTGTCCAGAGAAGAATATTCAAGCCATTTAGAGTCACAGAGGAGTCAGAGTGTCCAGCCCCAGGGGGGGCGTCCGTGTCTTCAGCCCCAGGAGGGGCGTCTTCAGAGTGTCCAGCCCCAGGAGGGGCGTCTTCAGAGTGTCCAGCCCCAGGAGGGGCGTCTTCAGAGTGTCCAGCCCCAGGAGGGGCGTCTTCAGAGTGTCCAGCCCCAGGAGGGGCGTCTTCAGAGTGTCCAGCCCCAGGAGGGGCGTCTTCAGAGTGTCCAGCCCCAGGAGGGGCGTCTTCAAAGTGTCTAGCCCCAGGAGGGGCGTCTTCAGAGTGTCTAGCCCCAGGAGGGGCGTCTTCAGAGTGTCTAGCCCCAGGATGGGCGTCTTCAAAGTGTCCAGCCCCAGGAGGGGCGTCTTCAAAGTGTCTAGCCCCAGGAGGGGCGTCTTCAGAGTGTCCAGCCCCAGGGGGGGCGTCCGTGTCTTCAGCCCCAGGGGGGGCGTCTTCAGAGTGTCCAGCCCCAAGAAGGGGTTCTTCAGAGTGTCCAGCCCCAAGAAGGGGTTCTTCAGAGCGTCCAGCCCCAGTGAGGGGTTCAGAGCGTCCAGCCCCAGTGAGGGGTTCAGAGCGTCCAGCCCCAGTGAGGGGTTCAGAGCGTCCAGCCCCAGGAGGGGGTTCTTCAGAGGGCACAGCCCCAGGAGGGGGTTCTTCAGAGGGTCCAGCCCCAGGAGGGGGTTCCGAGGGTCCAGCCCCAGGAGGGGGTTCCGAGGGTACAGCCCCAGGAAGGGGATCCGAGGGTCCAGAGCCAGAGGGTCTACAGAGTGCTGCCCAGCCAGAGGGTCTACAGAGTGCTGCCCAGCCAGAGGGTCTACAGAGTGCTGCCCAGCCAGAGGGTCTACAGAGTGCTGCCCAGCCAGAGAGCCTTCAGAGCGCTGCCCAGCCAGAGAGCCTTCAGAGCGCTGCCCAGCCAGAGAGCCTTCAGAGCGCTGCCCAGCCAGAGAGCCTTCAGAGCGCTGCCCAGCCAGAGAGCCTTCAGAGCGCTGCCCAGCCAGAGAGCCTTCAGAGCGCAGCCCAGCCCCGTGAAGTGGGGGCTCTTGCCTCAGCCCAGCCCCGTGAAGTGGGGGCTCTTGCCTCAGCCCAGCCCCGTGAAGTGGGGGCTCTTGCCTCAGCCCAGCCCCGTGAAGTGGGGGCTCCTGCCTTGGTTCAGCCCCGTGAAGAAAGGACTCAGTCCGTCCCGGTTCCAGCCGGTCCAGCAATACTCCAGGCCCAGCCTGGTCAGTCCGTCCCGGTTCCAGCCGGTCCAGCAATACTCCAGGCCCAGCTTGGCCAGTCCGTTCCGGTTCCAGCCGGTCCAGCAATACTCCAGGCTCCGCCTGGTCAGTTCGTTCCGGTTCCAGCCGGTCCAGTGTTACTCCAGGACCAGCCTGGTCAGTCTCCTTTGGTTCCAGCCAATTCAAGCATCCCCGGATCCAATCCAGTCCTACTCGTCCAGTCAAAGATTTCTCCAGTTTCAGCCTCTAAGCTTTCGTCTGATGGTTTACCACCTATTTACTTCGATGGAGATTTACTGCAATATGCCGCTTTGGTTGAACAATTTCTGTCTCGGATGGAGTCTGATCCTTCAGGTGCAGTAACTCCTTCCAACGTTACTCGATATCTGTTCCTGGCATTCAGAGGAAGAGCTTTGGAGTGGGCCAACATGCTTTTTGAGAGTAATGATCCTGTGTTCCATGACTTACAGAATTTTAGTAATGCTGTGGTTAAAGAATTTGGTCCTAAACCTATGGAATCTGACTCGGTAAAGAAATCAGGCTCTAAAGGGAATGCAGAAGGAAGTTTGTGCTGTCCTCCCAGGGATAATCTAAGAATCTCCTTCAGTAAGAATCCGACCATTAAAATTGCTCATGTTGGAGTCTCTCCTAGCCCAGAAAATTTAAATCTCCAGTGCACCTCATTTTCATCTGCAAACTGTGTATCTATGGGAGATTCATATCTTCCATTAGACTTGGACTCAGACTCTGAATTTGATCCAGTCCATGATGCTACTCCTTTCTTGGGAGCCCCCATGTTTTCTAAGGAAGGTTTTTCTTTACAGGAGATCCCGCGGTCCTTGGTCAAAACCAAACGTTCCCATAAGAAGAAGAGGCATCAACGAAGGTCCTAAATTCTTCTGTATGAATTTCTCAAGTTCCCCTAAGATTAGATGGGTGTCCGGAGTCCACCCTCGAAGAGGGGGATACTGTCACAATCTTGACTGTAATTCTCATATTTGGTGACTTACCCCTGCTTTCTGTCCTGGATCCTGTGTCTTTTCACTCACGGAGTTAAACAGCTTGTCAGCACTGAGTTTCCTGAGTTCTCTGCCTGAGAGGTAATCAGCTCCACCTGTGGTGATCTCCTGTGTGAGGCTGAATTCTGTAATCTAAAAGCAAGCATCCTGTGTTTTGCAGAAGTCCAGGCTTCAGTGTTCTCTTGGCCTGCTAGGCCTCATTCTACATCACAGCCTTGGCTAGAGTAGTCACATGACAGTGACATCACCTAATCCTGCCCACCAATCATCAAGGACCAGGAAGTATAAATCAGGAGGCTGAGTTGGAATCTGGGCCAGTTCCTCGTGTCACATACAGCCTTGTGAGAGTCTTTATGCTGAGCTCCCTTAAGGTAACCATTGTACCTAAGTTCCTGTGGAAACTCTGTTCCCTTGTTCCTGTATGGTTACTTGTGTGTTGCCATTTGATTTCACCATTTCCCTGAGTCTCAATGTAAAGGCACAGCTGCAATGTTTCGTCTTAAAGGCACAGTACTGAATTCCATGTTCTCCACTGAAAACCACAGCTGTCGTGTTTCAGTTTTACTACTGTTGTAGTTGGGATCTCCAGAGCTCAGTACTTCCGTGCTTCCAACACCTCCGTGCCTCCGTGCTTCCAGCACCTCCGTGACTCAGCATCTCCGTGCCTCAGCACCTCAGTACCTCCGTGCCTCAGGACCTCCGTGCCTCCGTGCCTCAGTACCTCTGTGCTTCCAGCACCTCCGTGCCTCCGTGCTTCCAGCACCTCCGTGACTCAGCATCTCCGTGCCTCAGCACCTCCGTGCCTCAGTACCTCCGTGCTTCCAGCACCTCCGTGCCTCCGTGCTTCCAGCATCTCCGTGACTCAGCATCTCCGTGCCTCAGCACCTCCGTGCCTCCGTGCCTCAGCACCTCCGTGCCTCAGTACCTCCGTGCTTCCAGCACCTCCGTGCCTCCGTGCCTCAGCACCCCAGTGTCTCTACGCACTCCAGTGTCTCTACGCACCCCAGTGTCTTCACGCACCTCAGTGTCTCTACGCACCTCAGTGCCTCTACGCACCTCAGTGCCTCTACGCACCTCAGTGCCTCTACGCACCTCAGTGCCTCTACGTACCTCAGTGTCTCCAAGTACCTCAGTGTCTCCAAGCACCTCAGTGTCTCCAAGCACCTCAGTGTCTCCAAGCACCTCAGTGTCTCCAAGCACCTCAGTGTCTCCAAGCACCTCAGTGTCCCCAAGCACCCCGTGCCCTTTAGCACAGTTGTACCTGTTATTCTTCACTGATTCATCAGCGCCTTTCCAGTTCTGTCTTTCAGGAGACCTTCAGCGCCCACACGTGCTTCCTGTCTGCCGACCTCATCCTGCATGAGGAGAACCTGGATTCGGCCATCTCTGCCGCGGTTCCTCTTCCCAGTCACCGGAAGAGACCCCGAGTCCACAACACTTCCAAAACCAGGTCAGTGGTGGTATTCGTGTAGTCCTCCAGTCGCCCGCGCAGACTTCGCTAGCACCGGGTTCACAAAAACCTTAGTCATGACACCTATATTCTGTATGTAGCATTTCATATGCAGATACAGCCACAGTCTCACACAGTATATAGGCATGCTGCATATCAGTTTAATCAGCAGAAGCTGCTTGTGCATCCTAGCCACATAGCAATGCAAATTAGATGCATTTTCATTTAAAAAAAAAAAGGTGCCCGACGTTAGCATTGATGCAAGATTTGTGAGGACACATCTGTATCCAAGCAGAGGCAGAGGTCACAGTGTTAGTGGCAGTGTGAGTGCTGTGTGCATGTGAGTGGGTTGGTTGTGCAGTAGTGTTCAGAATATGTGTAAGGAGCATTATGGGTGTCATGTAAAAATGCATTAATAATGTGTAACATATGTGTAAGGGGCACTATGTGTGTCATTATGTGTATAAGGGCATTAATAATGTGCGGCATATGTGTAACAGGGTACTACTGTATGTGTGTCATTATGGGTATAGGGGCACTAATAATGTGCAGCAAATGTGTAGGGGGCACTATGTGTGTCATTATGTGTATAAGGGCATTAATAATGTGCGGCATATGTGTAAGGGACATTATGTGTAAAAGGGCAATAATAAAGGTTGTCATAATGTGTAAAGTGCATTATGTTTATAAGGACATTAATGTGTCTCATATGTGTAAGGGGCATTACTGTGTGGAATTGTGTATAAATGCATTACTAATGTGTGGCATTATGTGCATAAGGTGCTCTACTATGTGGTGTTGCGTATAGAAAGGGCACTACTGTGTCGTCTAATGTGAATACAGAGCAATAAGGTGTGGTGTAATGTGAATAAGGAGCAATTCAGTGTGATGTAATGTGAATAAGGGGCTCTACTGTGAGGAGTAACGTTTATAAGGTAAAGTGATACTACTGTGGGATGTAATATGAATTATGGACACTATCGCAAGATAAAATGTGAATAAAGTTGCAGTACTGTGTGGCGTAATTGGAATTGGGGTTACTATTGTGTGGCCAAGCCCCTGCCCAGCAAGAAGATGCCCCTTTTTGGGCTGTGCGTCAAATGTGCAAACTGTTCCTATTTAAAAATTTAGGGGGTACAAGGACTGCTATGGGTGATGGGTGATGGTGCTGGGAAAGAGGTGCAAGGTCAGAGGCAGAACCAGCGGTGGTGCTAGGGGGCACCAGCCAAAATCTTGCCTAGGGCATCATATTGGTTAGGGCCGGCTCTGTGGCCAATGTGTAGTAAATGCGGAGGCCAACTTGCGCAGCCCCATGGGTCACGCAGCTGGCTGATGGTCCAACACGCGTTCTTGGATCAGTGTTCGGATCAGTAAATGCACCAGGAGGTGTGACGCCCCCTGCTGCATTATTAGTGCAACCACTGCTGCTTCTATGTAAGCAGCAGCGATAGCACCTCCAACCACATCTGAATAAGGGACAGCATGAGGAATCTGGCTGCATTATTTACATGAGCTACATTTTTTTTGCATTTTAATAGGTTAAAGAGCCCATACATTAGGGGAGAATCTATGCAATTACCTGTTCTCCTGATGCCTGGACCGGCAGATCAGAGATAAAAAAAAAAAACATGTTGGATCGGCGAGTTGGGATTTTTAACAGTTTTTTTCCTGCTGCCTCGATGGATCACAGATCATCGATGTCTGGCAACCATTGTTTTTAATCACCAGTCTGCACCAGGGGTATTGCCCGCCTGATATATGGCCAGCATTACATAGGAACATAACGTCTAAATTCCCTACAGCAAAACCAAACTACAGGATCCTCATTTTCCAGAAGCTAATTAACCCATGTCGGCTAAGACAAGATACTAAAAGATATCACCATGCAAAACACAAGAAAACAATCAATAATAAAAAGGGTTACTTATTACTAAAGTTGTGAACATAAGCCCACCTCTATCAAGTGTTTAAATAGCGGGCAGCCCCTCACCCCCAACACCGATGCAGTGGGCCAAAATCAGTAAGGATGTGCAAGGGTAACCGTGAATAGACACAGAATCCTTTAAAGACACATATACCCCGGTGAAACTGAATCAGTTGTGGTTGTCTAAGATCTGGAGCAAATATGCGTAAAATATGACATTCACCGGCACTAGCTAGGCACTTCTGATTGGCTGCTTACAAATTCACCACTGAAGCCGATGGGCGTTCTGGTAATTGCTCATGTATATTTTATAACGTGTGAGAATATTCTAGCTTTTTGTTTCATTTGTACATAGAATGCAGGGATATACATGCTGCATCTGAGTGTTTTTCTTAAATATTATTCAAACCTGAACAGCCAATGAGCATTTTTCTATCAAAATAAAAGTTAAAATAAACCTGGTGTATCTGATGTATACCGGAGATAAACCAGGTGCATTTGCTGCTGCAGACCTGTGCACATCTTGCAATATCTGTAAAGGGCCCTAAACACTGATAGATCTGCCGCCGAGCTGCCCGACTGCGGATACGGCCACGGGCAAACCGGCGGAGGGGGGGCAGTGAAGTTTCTTCACTTCCCCCGTCACCCGGCTCCATAGAACAGCAGGCAAATAAGGACGAGATCGTCCATATTGGCCTGCATGTACAAGCGACGGGGCACCAGCGATGAACGAGCGCGGGGCCACGCATCGTTCATCGCTGGTGCCTCCACACTGAAAGATATGAACGGTATCTCGTTCATTAATGAACGAGATTGTTCATATCTTTCACTTATGTCGCCCAGTGTGTAGAGCCCATAACTTTTCATACACAGTTTACCGTATTGTAATGTACTGTTTTACCCAAAACTCTTATTGTTTTGCTTTCCGTACGGTGCTACTTACCACTTGTGGCGCCATATAAAAAGTTGATTAATATTATTATGCAAGCCATTGCGTTTGTTTTTTTCTCTAATAAATGAAAGTTAAGTCTGTGAACTTGTGAGTAAATACTGTATGTTCAAACTCAGCAATACCCCCTTAATGTAGATGGAGCCATGCTCAATGAGTGTGGCTGCATGGCAGGCGGGGGCGATCGGCGTGCCTATGCCACGGCCCACCGCCGATCATACAGGGATGCTCCCATTCAAAGTGAATGGGGCGCGTGCGCATCTACGACACATATGCGTCCCATTCGTTCCCGGTGGTGCGCTTCGCCAGGCGTACCTAGTCACAGACGTAGCCACAATTAGCGTGGCTTCAACTGTACTTTACATTTCACATTGATAGCTATAATATGATGGCCACACAAGGGCCTGACTTACAAACAACAGGATCATTTATCAGGCACAGACTGGAGGAGCCCACTAGTGTGTTTGGAAACAGACAACTACATACACAGCAGTCACCTGTCAGCCATATTTATCAGCATGACCAACAAGATTGATCAGGGTATCTAGAGGCAAAGTGCTCCTTATGTGGTAATAGCAGGTCTTCAATACTGTACAGTATTCGTGGCAGGTTCGGTATGTAATACCGACAGTGGCATCCCAACACCGGACATAGTAGGTATTTTAATCCTCCCCCTTCTCTCCCTAAATCTCTAGGGGTGATGGCTATGGCTAACCCTCCAGGAGTGGCGGCTACGGCTAACCCTCGGCTGGTGTCAACTATGGCTAATTCCCTCCCCCCCCCCTCCTGTGCCTAACCCGTACCCACAGGGGTTAAAGTGGGGAGGGGGAACGAGGTGGAATCCACCACCTGTAATGGTAAGGGGAACTAGTTCCACCACCTCCATTTCCCTGCACAGTAATTCCAACAGAAAAATTTGCCCCATTACCTACATAAATAGATTATGCAGGTGGCGCTAGTGTTACTGATGAGCTGCAACCACCTCCCCCTTCCTCAGGTCCTGGTGGCTCCATGGTCCTTCTCCGTTTAAAGCCCACCCCACCTGGTACTCGCACATGCTGTGTCTGTTGTACAGCATTTACACATACACCCCCCTCAGGTCCAAGTGGCTTCATTTTAATGCACGGTGTATGTGATGTCATGCTGTCACAGCTGCTGAAGTGAAGAGTTCTCATGAAGAGGAGCAGGCTCTATGTATCTTGAAGACAAGATGAGTGGGGGCTGGAGGAACAAGAGAAATTGGGAAGCTGCTGTATGGATACAGGGCATTAAGCTGCTGGAGGGACACAGGCGGTGAGCTTCTAGAGTGACAGAGGCAGAGATGTGTATAAGGGGCACACTGTGGGCATTATATGTATAAGCGGCACTTCTGTGGTCATTATGTGTAAGGGGCACTACTACTGTGGGAATTGTGTATAAGCGGCACTTCTGTGGGCATTTTGTGTATAAGTGTGCACTTCTGTGGTCATTATGTGTAAGGGGCACTACACCTGTGGTCATTACGTGTAAGGGGTACTACTGTGGGAATTGTGTATAAGGGGCACTACTGTGGGTACTGTATATAAGGGCCAATACTGTGTGGCATAACACCTATAGAGGGTACCATAATGTAGTGCAACGTGCATAAAGGGCACTACTGAGTGATGTAATCTGAATAAGGGGCATTACAATGTGGTATAATGTGAATAAGATTGTACTACTGTGTTGTGCAATTTGAATTGAGAGTACTATTATGCGACCATGTTGCTTCTTTGTGAGATCAATGTCCCTTTATAAAGTATGGGAAGTAGGACAGAAAGCACTAGCGCTGACCCTGGCCCCGCCCTGGGGGAGGGGGGGGGGGGGGGGGGTGGCTGTGTAAGTGAGTTCCACCACCTCTCCAGGACCACTTTGAACCCGGTGTATCCAGATACTTACCTTCAGGATGTCAGTCTCCTCAGTGGTGTCAGGATTTTGGCATCAGTCACATGACTGCGAGGATGCCGAACGCTTCCCCTAGTGGCCACTGTGCAAATTTTCATAGTAAAATTTGTAATTTACTAATTTTGTTTCAAAAATGTCAAAATCTGATCTAGAAAGAAAAGATTTTTAATCACATACACACAACAATGTACTGCTTAAAACAAATTATATGAATGTTAAAAGTCATCAAGGAGTTTTGTGACTATATAAAAACACAAGAATGTGCACCTATCGCTTTCACACGTTACAGAAATCTACGGTGACTTCTAATATCCGTAATCCTTTCTACCATGAAATTTCTTACGTTTTCCTACCGCTACAGTCATAACATCAGAATTCACTATATGTATAGGTGCTATTTACAAATAACTAAGCAGGAAAAGAGTAATGATGGCACTGCACACATAGTGGGGAATTCTATTAGCTACTGTAAATTACAGCGGCTAATTGATCCCCAGGCGTTTATTAAATTAGTATGAATATCCAACTGTATCGGGAATATTTTTCCTCCTACCCGGAGGCAGGAGCAACAGAAAATCCCTGATAACAGCCTGTTTTTGCATAGTGACAGGAATCACATAAACCGGAGTAAATGCCAAGATAAGTTTTATTCTCACCACAGGCAGTTTACAGGCAATTGCAGGAGTCACAGGACAGGTTAGTTCTTTACAGCCAAACAATGGGCCTAATTCAGACCTGATCGGTGGGCAGTGATTTTTGATGCAAAGAGAATATACCAATGTATATAGTCGGGCGCTAGAATAGGATGTTTTTCTAGCTGCTGTATGGAGGAGATAACCAGTCTCCTTACATATACATAAAGTAAAAAAACAGAAAAACAGCGCTAGAATCAAATTCCTAAACACATTTAATATATTGGTGTTAAAAGACAACTTTAAAATTCAATTGAACTAACAAATCACACATGAAAATAAAATGTCCATTGACCATGGGGATAATAAAATTGGCTAATTTCTGCCACTACTTTGCAACACCTTATGACCGAGTTACTGATATATTTGCCAGATTCACGTATGAGGACTTTAGTATAACGGAGTGTCCATTATTACCAGCCTTGTGTTCCTATGTTGGGATCCGTAGCAATGGTGTCTGAATGCCGCTAGACTCCTGCAATCAGATAGTCGCCGCCTACAGGGGGAGTGTATTTGAACTGTGCAAGTGTGCGATCGCATGTGTAGCAGAGCTGCACAAACTGATTTTGTGCAGTCTCTGCGCAGCCCAGGACTTACTCAGCCGCTGCGATTGGTTCAGCCTGTCCGGTACCGGATCTGACGTCAGACTCCCTTCCTGAAGATGCTTGGACACGCCTACGTTTTTCCAGACACTCCCTGAAAACGATCAGTTGCCACCCACAAGCGCCCTCTTCCTGTCAATCCCCTTGCGATTGCTTTTTTCACACCTACCTGTCGCTATGCACCGATGCCCGGTGCAGTCGTCCGACACGCCTGCGCATTGCGGTGCATGCGCTGTTCGGACCTGAACGCAGGCTGTGAGATAACGCAGCCTAGCGATCAGGTCTGAATTACCCCCAATGTTCACAGAGTCATCAAATACAGCAAACACAATTCTTCAGTAGACCCTAAGGTTCAGGACCCCTAACAGTAACTACCCCCTGGGCAGTTTGTCCACCATCAGGAGCAGTGTTCTTCGTGTCTGAAGCTCTTTTACCAGCAACTGACAGGTGCATGCAATCAGCTGCTTCTAAACACTGACCGCAAGATATACCTGGCCTGGATTCTCTCCGGTTACAACACTGCTGTTTTACACTCATGTCCGATATGGGTTTACTATGAAATACCAACGGTCAAAATCCTGACAAGGTCAAAATACCAACATTTAAAATACCAACAAGGTAACATTTAAAATGTCGACAGGTCAAAAAGTCGTAAAGAGTTTTTCATTGGGTTTTTAATTGTGTGTATGTCGACGCCGTATAAGTGTACCGTGTGCGCTTGCCATGCTTCAGGCATGGTGCTTCGATGAGCTCGGCACACTATTATATTCCCCCTCCAGGTCCACTGGGATGTTAAAGTATGAAAAAGTCGGTTTCAGTGAAATAAATCAAGAAAAATGCATGTCGACTTTTTGACCTGTCGACATTTTAAATGTCAGTATTTTGACCTTGTCTGTATTTTAAATGTCGGTATTTTAACCTTGTTGGGATTTTGACCGTCGATCAATGGTTGTCGGTATTTTGACTGTAGGTAAATTGACCACATCCCATCCGATTTATACTCTCTCTGTCACAATATACTACAGGTTGAGTATCTCATATCCAAAATGCTTGGGACCAGAAGTATTTTGGATATCGGATTTCTCCGTATTTTGGAATAATTGCATCCCATAATGAGATATCATGGCAATAGGACCCAAGTTTAAGCACAGAATACATTTATGTTTCATATACACCTTATACACACAGCCTGAAGGTCATTTAATACAATATTTTTAATAACTTTGTGTATTAAAACACAGTATGTGTACATTGACCCATCAGAAAACAAGGTTTCACTATGTCACTCTCATTCAAAAAATACCGTATTTCGGAATATTTGGATATGGGATACTCAACCTGTATATAAGTGGTGAACATGCAAATATGTATAGTAAGATTGTCACTCCCGTACTAAAAGCATCGCACATAAAAATTACTACTTACAGTCGTTTATGCCAATATGTTTTTTATTAGTTTAATGTAATGCTAGATTATATGTATGCATCTTTTTGACATCATATATCTCAATACTATTAGGCATATTTCTTCAATCACTGAAACTCTTCCCTGGCTTGTTCAGTAAAATCGCCCCATCCAATGCTAAACACTATTCTCCTTTTAGCATTATATCACAATGAAGAGGAGAACATTACACTAATGAGCCCTACTTATTACTTATTCTGCATTATGGAACTTTAGAAGTTTAGCATCCAGTATTCCAAGTTAAATACTCCCACTTATGTTACTATCCCACAGTCTCCGACAAAGTTAGTTTACACCAGCTCAATTACACAGAACAATTTGAAATAGCTGTCCACGTTTTTTCTGGAGAAGCTTATTATGGTAACAAACAGCCTATGAAAATGAGATTGATGGCAGGCGGATCACTTTCATTTGGTTAAACATACAGTAGGGGGTCTTTTTCCTGTCACCTGAAGTTCACGGCTGGATTCAGCTTACAAGTTGTTTAGTGATCTTCCAACATATAAATCTCACAGCTGTTCCTCTATTATGAGCAGACTGAAAATGTTTTGCTATCTAACACCCACTAAAAGTAATGATGCTACAGATTACACATTTCCTGCATTAAATGGAATAATCTCTCCACTAAATGTTAGACTTATAAGAAAAAAAAAAGGAGAGCTATGGTAGACTTACCATTGTTAACTCGCTTTCTGAAAGGTACATTGGGTTCCACAGGGAAAAGATCAGGGTGTAGAGTGGATTTTAATCCAGAGGCACCAACAGGCTAAAGCTTTAGCTGTCCCAGGGGGTGGTCTTCTGTATGCTGAATGTCGGGATCCCGGCGCACAGTATACCGACACCCGGCATACGACAACTATTCTCCCTCGTGGGGGTCCACGACCCCACTGGAGGGAGAATGAAATAGTGTGGCGCGTGTAGCGCGCCACCGTGCCCGCAGCGTGGCGAGCGCAGCGTGGCGAGCGCAGCGAGCCCGCAAGGGGCTCCTTTGCTCTCGCCATGCTGTCGTTATGCCGGCGGTCGGGCGCCGGCATACCGTACGACACCCGTCCCAGGATGCATTGGGGCCTCCTCTATAACCCCGCCTCCAGGCACTGAGAGCTCAGTTTCGTTAACCAGTCCAATGCAGGAGCAGGCAAGAGAGAAGCCAGATGTTAGTCACATAGAATCACATTCTCACGACTGGAGAAGGTACCAGCGGCTAATGCCATACAACCCAAAGAAGCTACAGTAGGTGCATCAGTGTGGGTGCCCTGTGGAACCCAATGTACCTCGCAGAATTTAAGTCTACCACAAATCTTCTTTTCTGCAGCAGGTCACATTGGTTTCCACAGAGAAAACATCAGGGATGTCCTAAAGCAGTTCCTCAAGGGAGGGGACGCGCCTTAGTGGATGTGAGAATCCGGCATCTAAAGGAAGAATCCTGGGAGGCAAAGTTATCAAAGGCATAGAACCTAAGAAACGTGTTCACAGAGGACCACGTAGCCGCCTTACACAATTGTTCTGCGGACGCGCTATGGTGAGCCGCCTAACAAGGTCCAATAGACTGAGTAGAATGAACTTTGATAGCAGCAGGAGCTGGGAGACCAGACTGCGCATAAGCTTGTGCAATCACCATTCTAACCCATCTGGCCAAGGTTTGCTCATTCGCAGGCCAGCCACGTTTGTGGAAACCAAACAGCACAAAAAGGGTATCTGACCTCCTGATAGATGAAGTCCTCTCCACATAGATACGGAGAGCCCAAAGAACGTTCTTTGGGGGACAAGTCCGAAGAGATAAAGGTCGGAAACCACAATCTCTTGATTAAGGTGAAAAGATGACACCACCTTAGGTAAACAACCTGGTCGAATTCATAGAACTGCCCGGGGGACGGTGAAATATCAGAAAGGGTGGACTACAGGACAAAGCGCCTAAGTCCGACACCCATCTTGCAGAGGCAAAAGCCAGCAAGAATAGGACCTTGGCCATGAGCCATTTAAGGTCCACCGATTCAAGAGATTTAAATGGAGTCTCTTGCAAGGCATGCAGTACAACAGACAGATCCCATGGAGCCACAGAAGCGACATAGGAAGGCTGAATCCGCAGGAAACCCTAAGTGAATGTATGAACATCAGGTATAGATGCAATTTTTCTCTGAAACCATACCAACAAGGCAGATATGTGAACCTTGAGGGAGGCAAGACGAAGGCCTAAGTCCAGGCCTCTTTGCAGAAAAGCCAGAATTCTGAAAGTTCTGAATTTATAGGCATCAGAATTCTTATCAGCACACCAGGTGATGTAACAACTCCAAACTCTGTAATAAATCCGGTCAGATGCCGGTTTGTGGGCCTTCAACATAATTTGGATAACCGCCTCGGAAAATACTTTGGCCCTCAGGAGTGATGCTTCAAGAGCCATGCCGTCTAAGCCATTTCGGCCAGGTCTGGGTAGAGACATGGGCCTGAAAAAGGAGGTCTGGTCGCTGAGGTAGTAGAAGGGGACTCTCTGTCGACAGACCCTGCAGGTCTGAAAACCAATGCCGTCTAGGCCACTCTGGAGGGACTAGTAGTATTCCTCCTTCTTGTTTGAACTTCCATAGGACCCTGGACAGGAGTGACACTGGAGGGAAAACGTAGGGCAGACGAAAGTTCCATGGAAGTTTCAGTGCGTCCACGAATGCTGCTTGAGGATCCCTGGTCCGAGATCCAAAGACCGGAACCTTGTGATTGTGTCAAGACGCCATGAGGTTTATGTCCGGTAGGCCCCACCCGTCCACCAGGAGGATGAAGACTCTACTCTCCGGCATGCACTTCCTGGCAACTGAGGAAGTCTGCTTCCCGGTTCAGTACATCTGGAATGAACACTGCCGATATGGCTGACAGATGGCGTTCCACCCAACAATGTATTTTTGACACTTCCAACATTGCCATGCTGCTTCGAATGCCACCTTAATGGTTTATGTATACCACCGTGGTGGCGTTGTCTGAACGTACTTCAACAGGCCTGTTCCGTATCAGAGGCAGGGCAAAAGACAGTGCATTGAACACTGCCCTCAGCTCCAGAATATTTATTGGAAGGAGTGATTCCTCCATGCTCCAATGACCTTGAAAAGAGTGTTGCTCCAACACCGCTCCCCATCCCCTCAGACTGGCGTCCGTAGTAAGCAGGATCCAGTCAGTGATCCAGAATTTATGGCCCCTGCTCAATTGCTGGTCCTGGAGCCACCAAGTCAGCAACAGACGAACCTCTGTAGTCAACGAGATCATTTGAGATCTGATCCGATGAGGCAGGCCGTCCCACTTGGAAAAGGATTAAACGTTGTAGTGTGCAGGAATGAAATGGAGTATACTCCACCATGTTGAAGGTCGACACCATCAGGCCAAGTACCTGCATCGCCGAGTGTACAGACACTCTGGGGCGACAAAGGAAGCATCTTATCCTGTCCTGAAGCTTCAGGACTTTGTCTGGAGACAGAAATTCTTTAACTGTGTGTGTCCAAGAGTGCCCCTAGGTGCACCATGCTCTGAGCTGGGACCAGCGAGGACTTCTTCCAATTGATTAGCCACCCATAGGCTTGCAGGAAGGTCACTGTCAGTTGCAGATGACTGAGGAGAACATTGTGGGAATTTACCAGAATCAGCAGGTCATCCAAGTACGGCAGGATTCTGACTCCCTGGCGATGGAGATGTGTCGTCAGATCCGAGGAGCCGTAGCCAGGCCAAATGGCAGAGCCTGGAATTGGTAGTGAAGGTTGCCAATAGCAAACCGCAGGAACTGCTGATGCAACATGGCAATAGGAATATGCAGATATGCATCCTGTATATCAAGGAATACCATATAGTCTACGGGTTCCACAGCCAGTACAATAAAGCGCAGGGTTTCCATACGAAACCTGGACACTCTCGCAAACTAGTTCAGAGATTTGAGGTTTAGTATAGGCCGGAAGGACCCATTGGGTTTTCGGGACCAGAAACAGGGTCAAGTAGTAACCTTGCCTTTCTGGGACTGAGGTATTGGCACAACCACTCCTGGACTCAAGAGAGAACTCACAACCATTTGTAGAGCTTGCATCTTTAACGGATCCGAAGGGAGGGCCGTAGTGCAGTACTGACGTGGGTGACGTCTCTTGAAGGAGACAGCATACCCGTGAGAGACAACTTCCAGTACCCATGCATCTGTAGTGGTCTTTAACCAGACCTGGGCGAACTGTAGAAGTCGGCCTGTCACCCCCCAGGAGGAGGCCCGCCCCATCATGCAGCAGGCTTGTCATGTTTTGAAGCAGACTGATTGGCCACACAGGATTGTTTTGCCTTGGGCTTGGTGGTTTTGGGAGTTTGAGATTGTCTCAGGTATGCCTGACCTTTTGCTTTCCCTTGAGGCTGAAAGGAACAAAAAGTGGTACCTTTTGCCTTCTGTGCAGTAGGATTAGTAGTAGGGAGAAAAGCAGTCTTAGCGGCTGCTAATTCAGGCACTATTTTATTTAGGTCTTCCCTAAACAAAATGTCCCGAGTGAAGGGGACTACCTCCAAGGTCTTTTTGGAGTCTAGGTCCACTTTCTATGACCTCAACCACAGTATGCGGTGAGTCAGGACCGACGTGGTCTACGTCTTGGCTGCCAATACACCCGCCTCAGGGGACACCTCCTGAACGTAATAGGTGACGGTGGTAAAGTGAGAAAGGTATTGTCTGGCATTGTCAGATACTTTATATCCTCGGGCAGCTCTTCTTCTAATGCCTGAACCCACGCCTCAATACCTTTTGCAGCCCAGGAGGCAGCTATAGTGGGTCTATGAATGGTCCTGTAAGGGAGTATATAGATTTCAGGCTTCCCTCCACAAGCTTATCTGTCGGTTCCTTCAGTGAGGTGACAGTGGTGACAGGCAGAGTGCACGACACCACAAGACGGGTGACGTGGGAATCCACCGGTGGTGGAGTCTCCCATTTGTTACATAACTCTGCAGGGAGAGAATAGCGAGCCAAGGCCCGTTTAGGCAGAGTGAATTTCTTCCCTGGATTAGACCATGGTTTCCGCCTGATGTCCACAAGATGATCAGATGATCAGAATGTGGTAACAGTTTTAACCACCTTCTGCTGTTTAAGCTTTTCAGGTTTCTTTGCCACAGTAGTGGAATCCTCATCAGCAGTTGCTTAAGAGCAACCACTAAGGCAGGGACATTAATCTGCAAGGGAGAATCCTCATCAATAACACAGGATTCAGTGTCTGACCGGACCATATGCCCTCCCCCTCCTCTTCAGATGAAACATCAGAGAGGTTTGTGGATTCTGTCTAACAATGGCTGATTTAATTGCTGCAGTAGGTTAGAAAAAATTTCCGCCCAAGGTGGATTAACCATAGGGACAATATTTGGTGGTAGTGGCACCGGTGGTCCCATAGGGGGGCACTAGGTGTTCCATCAGAGTACCCAGTAGAGTGGTGAACGCAGCCCAGGGTTGCTCCTTCGGGGATGCAGGAGCTGCGGACTGCCTGGGAGGTGCATTTTAAGTAATGCACAGACCATCATACAACACTTGCCCCTCTGGTAAATCCTTGGAGCATGCTCTGTATAATGCAAAAGCTTCCACTGATTTACTGCCCTTTCTGATAGACATTATGAAAGAAATGCAACAACAGGGCTATTTAGTATGATAAAGCAAGACAAAATAAAATACCTGCGAATAGAATCCAGTATTATGTGACTGTAATACAGTAAAATATAAGTATGTGATAAATACTGTGCAACACTATATTATTTGACCTAAACGCACCTAGCCCAGTGTACAGAAT
>NC_086454.1:71222972-71350472 GCF_028390025.1 Pseudophryne corroboree | reverse complement strand
GTGTGTGTGTGTGTGTGTGTGTGTGTGTGTGTGTGTGTGTGTGTGTGTGTGTGTGTGTGTGTGTGTGTGTGTGTGTGTGTGTGTGTGTGTGTGTGTGTGTGTGTGTGTCCGTCCTCCAATGCCAAACTAGTGCATATGTGTTAGCTAAAGTTTTCTTAAGTCTTTTTAAACCTTCTTCTAGTGAAAGTAATGCCACTAACTATGATGAGATTGAAGGGATTTGCAGTGGGATGAGGGGTATGTTGATACCTGCAAATCAAGATAATGTGAGAGGTGTTTGCAGCGGCATCTGGAACTGAGGCATACTGTACATGTCCTGTATGTATTTTATCTCAGACATCTGCACTTAAGAAGTAACATGGTGCCCTCTCCTGGCCGCAAAGTGCACTGCAGCTATTAAATTCTGAGTTTTCTGTTGGGATATTTTTGCATTGTTGAAATTCAGCTAACTTTAAAAGAGTTCAGAATACATTCAATCAGTATGTTCAAATGTTCTAATCATTTAACATAGATTCATTTCATTTCTGGATATCCTTTAGGATTATGTATATACAGATTTTATGTATTGACACATTTAATGTTGGTTGGATGTTCATCTGGTATATGGGTGAGAAAGATGCTGAAATAAATGAGGAGATTCCAGAAGCAGTTCTTTTATTATATGGGGCTTAGCTCAGGGAGACTTGGTTTCTGCATAAAGCAATCACCCAGCACTTGATATCTATGATATGCAGCAGGGAAAGGTTTAGATCCCCTTTAAAGGAATGTTTTTGGCATATTTGGAAACTTCTTGGGGGAACAGATATGATATGATGTGCAGTGTGGTGACTATACTGCCAGATATGTGTTCATTCTAGATTCTTAAATAGAATAAGGGAGATTGCATTCAAGTTTGTCCTCAAGTCAATAGGCAAGTACTGAAACCCTTCTCATCCCTACTCCTATTTCTGTACTTCTGTGTGCCAATATTTTGGGTGGCCATCACAAAGCCAATGCATACTTTTTTTTCCATTGGCACACCATACCATGGCAAATTCCCCTTGTGTAGTAATTCATGTTAACCCTATGAATGAAATAGCAAACCTACTACATTCCATCATTCTGACTTAATAGTTTGGTTGATTTTTATTTGTTTCCACCGCTATTAGCTGGATTATACAGAATCCAATGTTATGTTTGCACCCCCCTTCGTTCTTCTGACAGATGACGTGTTAATTTATGCTGAGAGATAGAGACACAGCTAGTACCTGCACTGTACTGAGGTGGATGTACTGAAGCTTAATAAGATGCCTCAGCTGATGTCTTTCAATTGTAGAATGCATCACTTTATTTTTTCCAGCACCACAACTGTCAAAAAGGAGATTGTCAGTTCTGTGGAACAGGAGCATAGCACTGCATAGAACTTTTATTGTTTGTTATACAAAATAGTGTTTTAGTATATAGACTATCTGTTTCCTTTTTTGAGTCAGTGTTTTCCTCTTCCAAGCACTTTAAATGCACAATACACTTGTTAAAATGTAACCTTTAATGGAATTTAAAACATGCAAGTTACAATAACTGGAATTCCAGAATTAAAAAAAAGGCTTTTGTTCTGGATCTTTATATACATAAGACAAATTTAGTACCTGCTATATAGCTTACGTAGCACATGTTGATTATTATTATTATTATTATTATTATTATTAACAAATATTTTTCCTATTGATCCCCTAGGTCTGACTTTAAGTATGTGTGATCCTTAGTAATGTGGTATATATTAGGTACTTGGTATTTTTTGAACTCTACTTGCAGTAATTGTAGATGCAGTTTATTGGCTGGTCTGAACTTATTCTTGGTCTTCTATAGTGTCTATTCCTTCTAAATGTTAAGGGGACTATTTAATAAGCCTTGGATGAAGATAAAGTAGAACGAGATAAAGAACCAACCAATCAGCTCCTAACTGCCATGTCAATGTCATAGGCTGGGTTGATAAATGACAATTAGTAGCTGGTTGGCTGGTACTTTATCTCCATCAACTATATCTCCATCTAATGCTTAGTAAATAGTCTGGAGTCTTCTGGAGTCTGAATTTTGGCAAAAAAAGGCATTCTGCACTATTGATTTAAAGGACCCAAAACCTATCCTGTTATGGAAAACCCTACATATTGTGCTCGATTACATTACTTGGCATCACTGTATTTGTAGTACAGCATTAGGAGAGTGACAAAGTGATTCATTATGAAGAGTATTTTTATATGGTTGATTTGGAGTATTGAGCACACAATTGTGTTTTTGCCAAATTTTTCTTCCCTGGTGTGCTGTTATCAGTAAATCTAGTTAATTTCTACTACTTCATATAATTCTTCAATATTTAAAGACAAGGAGATCCAATATATAATATGAGGCATATCAAATATAACTATTATAATGCAAGGTATATTGATGACATCTTCAAATCAAAGTGGAGGTTAACAATGAGGGTTCCAAAACTTTTAAAAGAACTTGCACTAGATCCAAGTGTTCTTTAGAAGCCAGGAGCTGGAGGCTCTTACTCTCTCTGCCCCTGATCTAAATATTTGTATATCTTGTAGATGAAATATTACAATATTAAAGAACATAATACCAAAAATATATCAGTTTAGTTGAAAATCTACTTTATTTTCATCCACTGCAGTAAATAATTACTGTGATTGCCCAATCCACTGGTCTGTTCTTGTGTATTGAAGCAACATTCCCTGCCATCCCATCACCTAAATGGTTACAGAGGAATTACAGAGCAGGCACATTTAGATAAGAGGACTATCTTATTTTCTAATTTAGTTCTGTGGTATTTGCTTTCCCTTTTTAGCTCATTCATAAAAAATGCTGAAATGTGTTCCATCATCACAAACAATTTGATCAGTGTTTTGATTTGTCATGATAATGGTCACTGGCCAACGTCTTTTCCTCAAACCCATTTATATTTGGATCAATTGCAGTTAGATGTATTGTTTTTCTGAATGCTTTATAAATAAGAGCACACATTACTATTACAGTTTGCAGTTTTTAGATTGCAGCCACAGTAGGATCAATAGTCATCATTTATTTAGTTTTCTAGTAAATGAGGTTTAATGTATGCGGATAATCTTGATGTTGTTTTCATTTGGAAAGGATCGGAGGTAGATCCACTAGTGAGTATATAGATACAGTATATATATGGACACACGCAATGTGGGAATGTAGACACAAGTGAATGAAAAAAGGGGGAGACTAGTGGAGGGATGAGTAATTTTTGGCTGTTCAAATTAAACATTTCTTTAGAATGTGTGAAAGCCAAGTATAGCTTGTTTCAATTATGAAAACGTGTCAAAAGAATGTGTGAAATGTACAGAGAAATCCAATACAAATTGGCTTTAATGAAAAGGCATAATTGGTTCTTCTGATGCAATTGGTAGACCTCACAAAGTCTCTGTTTCCTTTAACCAGTTTTATGCCACTGAATGCAATAGGTCTTTAGTGGCGTATTCTAGACTGATTTGTTTTCTTTGTTTGATTTTGGTTGTTTCTTGTGTAAGGTTAGATTTGGCTGAACTACAAATCCCACCATGCTCTGTTAGGGTTCATTTAACTGAGATGAAATCTAATTATTTGCAGGATTACAGCTGAACAGGGTGGACACTGTGTGCAATTATTTGCAAAACACACAGTCGTTAAAAATGTGGCTCGTCAGGGCAAATCATCTTACTTGTCATCTCATCTGCCTGTTTCAGCTTGGATGTGTGCTGGAGCGGGGGGGATGTAATCTCACCAAAGGACATGGGAACTTTTACACATACACCCCTGTCCAAAAACAGAATGAGGGCAAGCACCTGTGTATGTACGGGTGTAGTATGTCTGACCGGCGGTCAGGAGACCGCCGGTCAACATACCGATGCTGGGATCCCGGCAGCATACCGACGCCGGGATCCCGGCGGGGAGGGGCGAGTGCAGCAAGCCCCTTGTGGGCTCGCTGCGCTCGCCACGCTGCGGGCTCAGTATGGGTGTAGTGGACACCCACGAGTGGAAATAGTCCCTGCTGGTCGGAATGCCGACCATCGGGATAGAGAGGGGGTGGGATGTCGGTGGAGGTCATGTGACCGTCGGTCACCCGACCGCCGGTCACATGAATACCACCCATATGTACAATGCAGATGAAAAGTTACATTTGCACAAAACAATGTGGGAGAGATGTATCAAAGCTTGAAGAGTGAGAAAGTGGAGAGATATAAAATGACAGGAGATGACTGGTTGTCGTTTTTTTTTAGCTCTCTCCACTATCTCTCTCCAAGGTTTTATACATCTCCCCCTGTTTACATGCCTCCATTTATTCCAGTTAAACAATATTGCTCTAGAGTTCTCTACATCATTGCAGACCTTACTGCATTCTATCTTCAATGCCTTCCTATGGGTCTGGGACTCAAGGTCGACACCAATTAGGTCGACACCACTTAAGTTGACACCAATTGGTTGCCAAACCTCAGGTTGATGCCAGAAATAGGTCGACACTGACAAAAGGTCGTCATGAACAAGGTCGACATGGAAAAAGGTCGACGTGAGTTTTTTATGTTTTTTGTGTCATTTTCTGCGTAATGTGACTGGGAACCCCAATTAGTGCACCATGTTTCCTCGCATGGCTCGCTCCGCTACCGCTGCACTCGGCACATGCTACCATTCCCAATTTTAGTCCATGTGGATCGTAAAGTATGAAAAAGTTCAAAAAATCATGAAAAAAGTGAAAAACTCATGTCGACCTTTTACCATGCCGACCTTGTTAATGCCGACCTTTTGGCCATGTCGACCTATTTCTGGTGTTGATCTAAGGTGTGTCAACCAATTGGTGGCGACCTAAGTGGTGTCAACCTTATTGGTGTCGACCTGTAGTCCGGATACCCTTCCTATATGGGATGTCTTCAGGTGTGAAGCGGGATAGAATAATCCAGAGGTTCCCAAATGCAATCCTCACAACATCCTAACGGTCCAGGGTTTAAGTCTAGCCATGCTTGGCCACAGGTGTCACAGTCAATTTGATTTACAGTGTTGCTGCGCAGACCACTAGTCACGGCGCAACAGTAGCCTGTTCCTGCTTCCTCCTGAAGACCCACGGCTGTGACTACTTGCAGCCTAGCGGGTCATAGCATTGCCGCCATGCATGTGCACGTGCATGAGGACACATCTGTAACCATCTGTGCTGACCTATGGAACTCCTTAAAACCAGGACTGTACCTTGAGGCCTGTAACTGGAATAATCTGTAGCTAATAACATTCTAAAAAATATATATAAATCACACAAATTATCTCAGGAGTGCTGATCTTGCAAGAGGTATCGACCAAACAGGGTATTGTTGTGCATGTTCACGAGAACAGAGCTGGGCTATCAGTAGCGTAGACCACCATCATTGGGCCATTACCCCAATTTTGTATAATGTTCCACCACTGCATCACAATGTGTTTTGTAGGTAGGGACTGCTTCCAACATGGGCCTCAGAACAGCTCATAGGGGGTGATTGAGACCTGACCGCATGCAGGCGTTTTTTTGCAGTGCTGCGATCAGGTAGTTGCCGCCTACAGGGGGAGGGGGTAATCGCTGTGCAGGGGTGCGATCGCTTGTGCAGAGAGCTGCACAAACAAAAGCTTGTGCAGTCTTTGCACAGCTCAGGACTTACTCAGATCCGGCCAGGAGCTGACATCAGGAATCCTCCCTCCAAACGGCTGGTCACGCCTGCGTTTTTCTGGACACTCCCTAGAAACGGTCAGTTGAAAACCACAAATGGCCTCTTCCTGTCAATCTTCTTGCGATCGCCGGTGCGATCGCTTTCTTCATTGAATCTATCGCTGTCCGGCGATCCCCGTCGCCGGCGGCCAACGCGCCTGCGCATTGCGGAGCATACGCACGCGCAGTTCAGACCCGATCGCACCGCTGCAAAAAAAGCTAGCGTGCAATCGGGTCTGAATGACCCCCATAGTCTTTCCCTTATTTTGTCAATGTACTGTATGGAAAGTTTTCCATACATATTTATGAATGTCCGAAATTGTTCTGTAACATTCCAGCAGTCGTCATTTCTCTATATTGCATTACTGTAAGTATGTATCACTCACTTCTTCTTTTTTTTATTTAATGTGAACACAAGAGTAAATGGCAAAGGTAAGATTATAATTACAAAGTAGCTGAACTGTCAGCATCTGGAAGGAAACACAAATCCTTTCTGTAAATGTGTTTATGCTGTTGATTTATTTATATAGCAGGAAGAAAATAGATTACAATATGAGCTTTCCATCTGAATGGAAATCTCTGTATGCTTTAAGCTGAGTCTTCTGAGTAAGTGGGTATGTCCTCTTAATGATATAATTACTAACTTGACTTGTTTTGAAATGTTTCTGATGAATACTCGCTTTTCTTCATTGTTGCAAAATTGCTGTTTAATTTGAAGACTGACTCATCTTGCTCTGTAATTCTGAAACAAGTACTCTCAGTTATATCAAACTGTGAATTGCCGCCTGAAAAGAAATCTTGCAGAGCCCTCATTGAATGTGATATGTAATAACTCCTTCAGCAGCGCTAGTGGCAGAGATATGTTCTACGTGTAAAGAAATTAAACTTTCTATGCAAAACTACTACTTACTTAATAAGCAGCCATACAATTAATATTGGGTGTCTGTTCTAAATGAAATTAAATCATTTATATAATACCTTTTACTGTGTAAAGCTAAACAGACACATTCTATGATTTTCCTCATTGTTTGGGCACAAGGGGCAGTGTTTGAGGTGATGTCTAGACACAGGAATGGCAGCCATCTTGGAGTCCGAATCAATATTCTCTTATATGCTACCTCTTTTTCACTGGAACCTAGTGATATCACTGAAGCACTGTGGGGGCAGCCATTATGGGGAGGCTAAGCCAACGTTCTTGAGAATGCAGTAAATCAACACAATCGGAACTAGTGGCATGAAATTGCTATTGAATTAAAATGATACTTTTGTTTTACCTTATCTAAATCTAAAAGTACAGTATAGCCACTTCCAGACAATTAAAAAAATAAAATTAAAATAAAAAGTATTATAGATTTATTTTTTTAGTATTTTTTTTATTATGTCTGTGGACATAAGAGGTAATTGTAGGCAAAGCTGAACACTGTGAAGTACAACTACCTGTATAATGCCCACTGTCTACACTCAACTATTGACTAAAGGTGATATGAGCTTTAGCACTTGGTATTGTCTGATAATACTTTAATTGAATGTATACACAATACTGGTGGGCCATGTTTGGAACTGATCAATTTATTATTTTGAATTTATTATTCAGTGTCCGGGCCCCGGATATAATCTGTGTCAACCACTTACACTGGAGTGTTTATAATATATGGAAATGATCAATTGTCACTTACTCCCATACACTACCAGATTTTCATTCCAACCAGCCAGATTGGACAGAAAATTGTTTAGGTGTGTATCTAGCTTTAGTGATTCTACTAATCTCTAATTACTTTAAGAACTGCTTTTGGATAGGGTGTGGATCAATAGATCGAAAATGTTAAGGTCGTCATTCAACAGTCAATAGGTCGACACCAAATGGTCAACACACATTAGGTCATTGAGAACAAAAGGTCGACAGATACAACAACACAGGTTTTCTTTTTTATTTTGGCCATATCTTATCTTTTTCATGTTGTGTGACCACCATCAGTATAAACGTATACCCTCACATGCTCGCTTTTGGGCATTGTAGCTTGCTTCACTCACCATGGGTGACTGTTCCCAGTAAATGTCCATGTGGATAGTAAATCGAGCAAATATTGAGAAAGCGTGAAAACCCCCAAAACATGTGTCGACCATTTGTGTGTTGACCATTATCATGTCGACATTTTGAGCCTGTCGACCTTAAGCACTGTCCACCTTTCATCTGCAGACCTTTTTGTACCTGTTAACCTAATGCCTGTTGACCATATGGTGTCGACTTATTGTCTGTCTACCAATACATTGTAGATCTATCATCCGGATATCTTTCGGATACTGGTTTAGTTCCCAAATTATCCATATATACTGTGTGTACAAAACAAAAATGGAGTACATGAAAACTCCCTGAATCCCACTTGCAGTCCCAGCTTTTATAAACTGGATATATTCCTGTTTTTCAAAATGACATTATCGCAGTGGTTCTCAAACGGTGTGCTCAGGCACCCTCGGGTGCCTCGGAACACTTGCAGGGGTGCCATGTATTGGTGGTCCAGGGCCAATTCAAATTATTTATGGTCAATGTAATAGGCAAAACCAGTGCTGTGACTGTCAATCAAAATATGTGGACAAGCCGTAGTAAATCTTGTCCCTCACCACACAATAGAACCTAAGGATGACATATAAAAACAATTTACTTAATTTAATATTGCTTTCTAAATTTATCAATAAGAAACTTTTGGCCTAGGGCTGTCGTGATAAAGATATTGATGCTCTAGGGCAGTGGTTCTCAAACTCGGTCCTCAGGACCCCACACAGTGCATGTTTTGCAGGTAACCCAGCAAGTGCACAGGTGTATTAATTACTCACTGACGCATTTTAAAAGGTCCACAGGTGGAGCTAATTATTTCACTTGTGATTCTGTCAGGAGACTTGCAAAACATGCACTGTGTGGGGTCCTGAGGACCGAGTTTGAGAACCTGTGCTCTAGGGCAATGGTTTTCAACCTTGGTCCTCAAGTACCTCCAACAGTTCATGTTTTCCAGGTCTCCTCACAGGATTGCAAGTGAAATAATTAGCTCCACCTGTGGGTCTTTTAAAATGTGTCAGTGAGTAATGAATACACCTGTTCAACTCCTAGGTGACCTGGAAAACACAAACTGTTGGGGGTACTTGAAGACCGAAGTTGAGAACCACTGCTCTAGGGCGTCGTGATTAAAAAAAAATTGGGAACCACTGCATTATAGTATATTGAGGCTATAATTATATTTAGTGGTATATAATAGAGATTGTTATGCACCAACACCCACTTATACACCTTTTCCACTAGCTCAAAAAACACGGGTAAATGCACAGGGGTGCGCATTTCCCCTTGTTTTTTGCTAGTGGACAAGGGTGTGTGTCCCCCCCCCCCCCCCCCCCGCAAAAAAACCCAGATCAAGTGACCCGTGAATCCTGCCCGGGTAAATACCTGGGTAGGACACGGGAATGATCCGGGTAGGGTTGTAGAGTAAACTGAAGCCGTGTCGATGTGACACGGCTCCCGTTTACACTGTATGGAAGGGCGGCGCTGGGAGATCATGTGATCTCCCTGCGCCGCCCCTGCCTCATCACTAGTAGCGTCACCAACCTGGCAATGTACCGTTTTGGTGATCGCAGTGGAAAAGTGGGCTGAGCACGGGCTGCAGCCGGGTAGCACCCGTGTCAGGCTTCCGGCTGCGACCCGTGCTCAGTAGTGGAAAAGGGGTATTACACTGCTTTATCAGTAACCTTCCCATCTGCAAACAGACAATGGAAATCATTTTTAAATATTGTCAACTATGAAAGTGACACTTTTTCAAGCTATAATTAGACAACAAGAAATTATACCATTTTAATTACATTACTTTTAAGTTACACTTGTTAGCCTAACGCGTGACAAAGTGTCATTGGTGCATGGCAAATCGTCATATTAAACAGCAACTAACACCCTTATGGTACTCCCATGAAGGTAACAAACAGCATTCACAGCAACAGGCAATTAGCAGCAGCCTGCTCCTTGTCCTGCTCAATAATAGTTACATCCTGTAAAGTGCATTTGTTACAGGAACAATAATCACGCTGAGACACTGTCAGCATTGTTAATTGCACTTTGCTTTCCTATAAATTAACGTGTCCTCTCCTGTCATGCTTGATTCACACATGTGACAGCATTAATTGCAATTATCCATCCTGTTCCGTTTTGTTAGCTTTACATTTTATTGCCAGACCCTATGGTAAGACTCGGTTGTCGGTCATTTAACGTGCTCTATTTAAATAGAAGTTTCCGATGAGTGTGGAGATGAATTCATAAAGTTTGGAGGTTTTAAAACCAGGGTTTTGTTACACGTAATGAATGTTTGGTGCTCCCATGGCAACAACATTCTCATCTGTGTGTCAAATTAAAGTGTAATCTAGGCATCGCTAATTGATACAGCTGTCATCAGATAAACCATGTAGTACAGCCAGAAGATGGAGACCACACTAATACATTTCATGCTCTAGTGGCAGCTGAGATATTCTACAAGTTAGATATTTGCTGCAGAATCATTTTCTTCTTATTAAAGGAGAACTCCAGGCAAGATAAATATTTCCGTAAACATCCTTTTTCCCCTACCTATTATCCTGTTAGGTTTTAGTTCTTAATTTCACCCTTGCATAACAACTTTAGTGGTAGAGTGTCTTCTACAGTATGTGTGACATATAACGTTCCCTCTCTGTTTATTAAGCTAAGGCTAGATATATGACTTTATCAACAAGTTCCTTAGAAGTCTCTCTAACTCAAAGAGCTTGCGATCCCATAATGCCTTGCTAGAGAGTCTAGTCTAGTGTATCTTGACTTAGCCAGAGACTTTATGGAGGCATCAGTCAATCTAGGAGGCTGGGCACAGACAAATGAACGTTCCAGTCTTAGCAAAGAGCTGGCATCTAATATCGATAGCTAGGAACTGTTAGAAGCCAAATGTGAGGTTCAGTAACATGAATGATTTGTTCAGCAAAGATAACATGAACACAAGCTAATATTTAGTAACTGAACTTTAATAAATAAAACCGGAGTTCTTCTGTAAGAAATGACAAGACTATTATGTACTCTCAAGGCCTTTTATTGAGCAATATCAACAGAAAGAGAATAACTATAATAAGGGTAACTGTACATATGTCTCTAGAGTGCACTTTTTAGATGGTAGCATTCCTCCAAAAAACAATGACAAACCTGTGAGATGACTATAATTTAAACATATCGGGCGGCCATGCGGAATGCCGTCCGAACTCGGATGTCTTTTTAAAGGATTTTTAACAGCAAATCTACAACCTTAAGCTAGGTGCACACCTGCCGATGGGTCAGCCACGCGGCCGATTTATCTAACAATTGGTAAGTGCATACACACTTACCAATCGTCCACATGATGTGCCGTGCCGGACGTCAAAACTGGGCAGGCACATTAAATGTGCCTGCCCAGTTGAGATGTTAGTCAGTGCACAGTAGAGGATCTTGCCACGGGCAAGCAGGACTTTTGCCCAGGGCGCCGCCTTCCGGAGGGCGCCGGCGCCATCCGGAGGGCGCCGCACCATGGCAAGATCCGCTGCTGCTGTGGTGCCCCCCGCTGCCGTGGCCCGCTGTCCGTTGTGAAGGGAAACTAGACGCTACGCGTCTAGTTTCCCTTCGTGGGCTGCCTGCTGTGAAGGGAAACTAGACGCTACACGTCTAATTTCCCTTCCTGGAGAGGACCTTCACTGTAATCATTTGCGGTGCGCGTTGACGTCATCGCGCACCGCATAGCAAAGGTCCTCTCCACGGAGGGAACTAGACGCTTAGCGTCTAGTTTACCTTCGTGGAGAGGACCTTTGCTGTGCGGTGCGCGATGACGTAATCGCGCACCGCACATCCTACAACAGTACAGGGGGCGTAACTGACCACGCCCTCTGTATGAAGCCATGCCCCCTAATGCCGCCCGGGGCGCCAGAAGCCTCGGAACCGGCCCTGTCAGTGCAGCAAGTGTATGGGAGGTTGGCGGACCGCCAGTACACACAGCCAGATACACAGATATAGCTGCAGGTATATCAGGCATTGGTTGTGCTGCACAATCGACGTCATGAACAGACATATCTGGGATACACACCCGCCGACGGGCTTGCAATATATCTGCCAGTGTGTACCCAGCTTTAGAGATCGAGTTAGGTACAGAGGGGCTGATTCATAAGTGGATGCAGGAGTGATCAGTGCTATGTCTTTGGTTGCAGCGGATCTCAGAAGTTATGCTAATTACGCAGGAGGTGTCTTTTGTAAAACGATGCCTATTGCCGACTTCTCAGATCTGCCACCTGTGCCTAAAGATGCAGCATCGGGTCACCATAACGACCATCGCACGGACCTGCAAATATATGCCAAGCTGCTGAGGCCAGTGATGCTGCACCGACAATGCAGTTGCTGGCCTAGAAATGCCCCTAAAATGCCAGCGACATGCCTGTTTCAGACCGCTCCTCCCAACACTGCCTCCAAACAGCTGAAGCCTGTTCATGAGGCTGTGGCTTGCCCTACATTTTGATTGGAGTAGGTGCAGAAAACAAAACATCAGACAGCTGGACCAAATCAGTCCAGCGTCCGACTGTGAATCAGGCCCAGAGGATATTTGCCTAGGATCCCAGATTTAGAGGTCTTTGGTAGGGATGGCCATCAGTGGGTTATCTGTTGATGGTGCCACCAAAGCTTAACATCAATGGCATGAAACCATCAATGATTTGTACCCATCAATGTAGATCTCTGCTGTGGGGAGCAGCAGGCAGCAGACCAATTAGGGAGGGGACAGGGCTAAGAGGGGTTGGGAACCATCTGATTGCTGCCATTGATGGCAAAACAATTGAGCATCAGTATCACACCATCAGTAATTAAGAAACCATCAATTGTCAATGGCCAGCCATAGGTTATGAGACCTGTATTACTACTGCAGTACATAATTATTATTATTATTATTATTATTATTATTATTATTATTATTATTATTGTTGTTGTTGTTATTACTATTTTTTTTAAATATTGGAGGTTTATAATTTTTATGTTGTTCACCTTCTCTAATTTTATCCTGGTGGGGGTGAGGTGGATGTGTCACACTTTTGTTCCACATTTGCATCACCCTGTAATGAAAGGGTAAGACAGAGAGAGAGAATTGAATATATTAAAAGAGTATTAGCAGCTAGTAGGGAGACAGGAGTTAACACCATATGTAAAACCAGGCGGCCAGAGCATAATGTATTAACATTGGTCTCTTGCAAAACATTGGGAGGAAGTGGTTATGTACTATTTACCAGTCAAAGTTGTGCCTCTCTATCCTGTCTGGTTTTGTGGAAAAATACTCAGACATATTCCATTTATTCTTATATCCAAATTGCACAGGGGACTTTTTCTTATTTTTTCATGCCAAGATCCCCATCTTTGATGGTCTCCATGTAGCCCTTTGCATGTTCGCAAAAAATGGTCACTGGACGATCTCTACTGTGTATGGTTCTATTGTATATGATACAGAGTTCACACAAAGCACTTTATATAATAAAGCCACAGATAATCCCTGTTAAGAGAAAACAAAATAGTTTGCTCATAGGTGATTGCTCACTGATCGCCAACAGAGGGTAGTACTCTCAGGTGCTAGCCCACTGAGGACCAATAGAGGGCAGTACTCACAGGTGCTAGCTCACTAAGGGCCAATAGAGGGCAGTACTCACAGGTGTTAGCTCATTGAGGGTCAATAGAGGGCATTACTCACAGGTTCTAGCTCACTAATGGCCAATAGAGGGCAGTACTCACAGATGCTAGCTCATTGAGGGCCAATTGAGGGCGGTACTCACAGGTGCTAGCTCACTGAGGGCCAACAGAAGGCAGTACTCACAGGTGCTAGCTCACTGAGGGCCAATAGAAGGCCATACTCACATATGCTAACTCACTGAGGGCCAGTAGAAGGCAATACTCACAGGTGCTAGCTCAAGCTATTATTATGCCTTTTCAGAAAAGCATCAAGGTTGTAAATCCTGCCTGTTTACAAGGGCGTAACTACCATAGATGCAGGGAGTACAGCTACTATAGGACCTAGAGCTGAGAGGAGCCACCTTCCTGTTAGAGTAACATGTGTTATATCTATTTTTCACCATTGGGCGGTACATAAGGGCCCTTACAAACTTTTGCCTTGGGGCCTGCAATATATCCAGGCATGCCCTTGGACCTTCTCATTGTAATGTGGTATAAAATTAACTGGAGGGCACTATACTGTTACATAATATGAACTGGGACACTGTAATGTGGCACAATATGAAGTGGAGGCACTATAATGTGGCATCATATGAATTGGAGGCACTGTAATGTGACATAATATCAACTGGAGACAGTGTAGGCTGGATGTACTATGCATTGCATTTATGATTTAATACATTCTGCCACTTATTGGGTAAGTACTGGTGTTAAATAATGCTGGTATTTACCTAGAAAATCTCAAAGGACAGCCCTCCCGATAAGAGCTGACCTTTGCAATACAAGGGCTTCTAGGTTTATGACCTGAGAGTCCTTCTGTGTATACGTCAGATGACGTGCGGGCTACAGGGGACTCTGGGAGGGATCTGATTGGATCTCTTTCAGTGCACAATGCTTTTATTAGGCAATGTCATCTACAGATGGTGTTGCTACCAAGACCAAGCTCTGGAATGTATCATATTCCTTAGCTTGGTACATATTAGAATGTGGCCAAAACTGTGTTTTACCCCCATTTTTATCTTTAGTACATCAAGCCCTGTATGTGTGAATTGGGGGTACTATGTTTCATAATGTGTACTGTTAGCCCTACAATGTGACATAACATGAACTAGGGCACTACTATGGTTCATAAAATAAACTAGGGCACTACTAGCATTTTGTGCCTGGTGGAGCGGGTCATGTTGGAGGGTATGTGTGTTTTTCCTGTAATGTTTACCTCCACTGATTGCACACCTTTCCATTGTGCCCTACATGCAGGGTACATCATACTACTACATAAGCATCAGTCTTCCCATATATGAACTTGGACCTTTTATGGCTCACCTCCCACAGTGTAACCTTCAAAGTGCGCCCAACATGGCTGCCCCGTATGGTACACTTGTGGATGGGATGAAAAATACATAGGCCTGATGGTTTTGATGGAACCCTACTCTGATATGTAGGACTCTGAAATCACCCCCATTTTGTGTCATCTCTTCTAGGGGTGGACTATTCCACCCTGGGTAATCCTACGCTGAGCGCCCAAGATGGCTGCCGCACCTGGTACCTTGTGAGGGTGGAATATACAACCCTTGGAAGTTATTACCCAAAATGCCTACACCAATCCTGCATTATGCTTTCTGTGTGCTTAAGGTTTTCTTTTATGTCTGTGTTGCTTGTCTATTGTTGTATTACTCAAATCCTCTGTATCATGTGCATTGTTTTTGATATCTGTAAAGCGCCTTGAGTCCTGTTGGAGAAAGAGCGCTATATAAATAAAATTATTATTATTATTATTATTATTATTATTATTACTATGGGGGCATAACATTAACTAAGTCACTACCATGGTGCAGATAATGAGCTAGGGCACTATTATGGGGCATAAAATGAACAACTGCTGTGGGGAAGCGTCTCTTTAGAAGCATTGGGGCAGGGGTCACTTCAAGATGTTGCTATAGGGCCCACAAAGTTCTGGCTATGCTCCTGCCTGTTTCAGATATGGAGACAGTTTCAGGCTGGTCGGTTCAGATACCACACCCTCTTTTATTCTCCAAGTGCAAAGTGCCCCCAGGGCATGCCCAACACACAGGAACATTGAAAAGATTTGGTTCTTTGATCTGGTTCTATCACTGTGTGTTTATGGTATAGAATGTGTTGTATATATTTCTACTATAAACTCTGGTTATAAGCAAGCCCTATATACGTTATTGATATAAGACCATCAAGAGCTGTTGGTAATTTTCAAGTAAGCCTGCTGTGCTGTCTACTGGGTCGCTAACTGTTAAACTCATACTATGACAAGCTTAATTTAAACACTGCATAATACATAGGAGCAGACAGAAGCTGCCCACTCTGTGGTATAGAGTTCTCCAAGATTACACATAGGCCAACTCTCTGTATAAGCCGCCATGCTCTGACAGACAGGCAGAGTAACTTAATCTGACAGATTTACACAATCAAGTGCATGCAGATTACAGTGCCATGGCTGCTCCTTCAGTTTCATCAATTACCAAAATCATAGGCTAACATCGCAAACAAGAGCCCGTGCTAGTGTGTCACAAGACAGCCAATGCGCAAACTGGGCTTGGTTCTGTGCAGACAATTATGGTTCTGCATGACGAGATGCCGAAGCACAAATTTTTGAAGCAACACTTGTACGTTAAAGACCCACCTACCTGAAAGTATATACACAGTAATTATAGGGGGGATGGGGTAAATTCGGATTACTAGTATCTCTGCACCATGGACCACAACAGTTTTTATTATAATCTGTCACTATTATAGGTTTTCCTGGCAAGTCCTTCAAATATCCCCATCACACTGTATAGGACGGGGGTGGATAACGCACCTTAAAAGCCAGTGCGATTATATTGTTGCTTTAAGAAAATGATGAGTTTGTATAAAGTGGAGATTCAATGGTTAAAACGAAGCTGAATTTACAAGACCTGGGGCGCCCGACCTTTAGTTACTCAATCCGGCCGACATACCCCTAGCAATATAAATGAATGACTTGTAGACAATGTGAAACTCTTTTTTTTACAAAACCACTAGGATGTCAATTACAATCAAGCCCGGTTCAACAATCCTACAGTTTCTGTATCACATAACACAAGCACTGTTCTAGCAGAGGTACTCGATAACAAGCTGTAAATAATTCACAACTCTTTTTCAACAAACAAAACATGAACCTCTCTATTTTAATTTTATTTCCAAGGTGAAGTGGGGATTTGCACCTTGTCAAATCTTCCTCTGGTATTCTGTGACTTCATGTAGGCATAACTCTGCAGAAAAGATTAATTGTGTTAATTCTTTATGAACATACTGTATATTCTTCTCTGCTCTAGTATATGAATATTTGACTTGCACCAGACTGGGAGATATGACTGTGTTATGTAGACTGTGTCAAGAAGAAATTATCCAAAAAGTATAAATCACATATGTTACATAAAGATAAGAAAAATAATATTGTTATTGTGTTATCTGCAACTGACTTATATAATGCTCATTTCCATACTTGTCTGTCTCCAGCATGAGCAACAATTGTATTCTCTCAATGACATCTGAAAGTTTCATTTACGAAGAGCCAGCCTGTAGCCAATCAGAACAAGGCTAGATAAACCTAGTGTTGGAACATCTACCTGATAAGACCAAATTCTAGCCAATCAGAACATTAGTGGGGAATTTAACTAGGCGCGAGTGTGGTCCCGCGAGGCAAATTCATAGCAAATTAGAATTGGGAATTATATTTGCTATATAATTCCAAACTCACATTTCTTTCTCAGGGTAAATTTGCCTGGTTTTGTGAGAACTCCCCTCAGCAGGTGGAAAGCTAGGGAAAATCATTCGGTTAAGGTAAAATTGGGAAGACTTGCTCCAGAACCCCTTGGACCCACCCACACCCCCCATAACTAATTAGGCATTTGGAAGTTTTCCATGAGCTTAATTCGGCCAATAATAACATTATTTTTGGGGTGAAAAAAATAAATAGCCTCAAAGTATCCTTAAATCAACTTTTTCATTAGTTTATATGCACCCCGATTTAATTCAAATATTATTTTCTATGAAAAATAATTGCTTTTTACAATTTTTGTGTAGTTAAAAAAAATGAAAAGTGGCCTCAAATTACCCCAAATCACATTTTTTTTTTTTGCATTTTTCATTAAATTCCTTTGTAATTAAATGAAATTCGCAAACTTTTTACGCTATTTTGCTTTTGACACCTTTTAAAAGTTACAGTACTTTCCTTATGCCCACTAGCAGTCTTCTATATGATTCTGCTAACGAAGCTGTCACTCTTTTGAGGTCCACTTTCTTTAACGTATTTTCCTAGTTTTATTTGTGGTCAAAATTCTCAAGAGTAATGCAAATTGTCATTTCTAATTGAATTGTGTGATTCTCGGGTGCACACAAGCAGATGAAGTGGGCAAATTTATAGACGAAGTGTGCGAGTTTAATGCCTTTTGCAAACTATACCTTTTAACATTTCCCTCTTTACATAAATTTACTTATTGTTTTCTTTTACTTATTCTGCAGTTTATATAGTCACTATATTATACTTTATTATAGTATATAACTTGTTAAATCTGGATCCTGTCTGCATACTGATGTTAGGGATGTTGGCAGTAGGAGTACCGATGATGGAATCCTGACACTGGCCAGAATACCAACGTTGGGATCCCGACATGTATCACATGAATCCTGATTGCCAGCATCCCAATTGTATGTATGCTGCGGCGGGTTAGGGTCAGGCTGCTTGGGGGGAAATGGGAAGGTTAGGTTTAGGCTGCAGGGGGAGGGTTAGGGTTAGGCTGTGGTGGCGGGGAAGGTTTAACACACTGGAGCGATGTCGTTCCAAAATGCGGTTTTGGAATGACATATCGCTTACATTACTTAGGGCCAGATGTACTAAGCCTGAAAAGTGATAAATATCACAGTGATAAAGTACCAGCCAATCGGCTCCTAACTGTCATTTTTCAAACACAGCCTGTAACATGGCAGTTAGGAGCCGATTGGCTGGTGCTTTATCACAGTGATATTTATCACTTTTCAGGCTTAGTACATCTCCCCCTTAGTGTGTACCCAGGATTGCGTACTCCCACGGTCAATAGCGGCGGACACTAGATTTGATGTGCTGCTACAATTTAAACCTAGAGTCTGTTGCTAGCGTCCTTGTTTATGTTAATGAAGGATGGAACATGGCCTTCATTAACATCGTGCCAGTGTGTACTGGCAATCTCTACTGACGGGCATTCATTATGAAGTCGGAACGAATGCCCATTGCTTTAGTGTGTACCAAGCTTAGGCACTAAGTAGTGACGGTTAGGGTTAGTCACTAAGGGGGAGGGTTAGGGTAAGGCTGCGTGGAGGGAGAGTTAGGGTTAGACACCACTGTTGAGGGATAGGGTTAGGCTACGGGGGATGGGGGGTTAGGGTAAGGCTGCGGGTAGGGAGTGTTAGGGGGTAGATAGGGAGAGTTAGACTACTTATCTACCAGGTGTCAGGATTCGGCATGTCAGGATGCTGCTGTTGGTATTCTGACTACTGGCATCCCAAGCACCCCGTTAAATCATATTCTGCTCTGAAAGTAGCTTCCACAGTGCAGCCCATGATAAATACGTTTGCAATGAATACATTTTGTTCTTGTAGGGTATTCTCTAAAGGGGAGATATATTAAGCCTTGCAGAGAGATAAAGTGGAGTATATGTCCAAAACAACAAACAGCTTCTGCCACGACGACCGGCTGATTCTCCAGATACGCCAATCCGAGAATCACCATCCGTGGCTACTGGATTACTTTAAACACGACACTGCCACCAGCAAGAAGCGACTAAACTCAAGGCCGTCTTCGCTTCGGCTTACACACACACAATTATTAACATGTCACAAAATAATAGCATGGACCATGAGGCCTTGGGCATAAAAACACAAAACCAAAACTAAAAATTAGGTGTTTAATTTCAAGAATATCTTCAGAAGTTTTAGTTGCAAAAAAAAGAGTTACAAAGATTATGAGAAATATTTAAAAGTACACACCGATTAGGATAGAATTTCAAATAGAACAAAATGGAGGGTACTTTAAGAAACCTAACTTACTCAACAGCAGGTAAGCCTTCTGGGTGGAGGGATTTCACAATGTAAGAGATATGGTGCATTCCCAACTCTTGGCTGCTTCCCTCAGAAATGAACAACACAGTATGGGTGAGAGGGGCAGATACAACCCCCTCACAGCTGCGGACCCCACCTTTTCCTTAACTCTCTCAATGCTGTGTACCTGAGCAGTGGGAAACCAGATTTCCTATGGGTTTTACTTTTTAAACAGCTGTCTTCTTAAGTTTCAAGAGGTCAGCTTTCTTAACCTGGCCTGGCTTTTCTGTAATGTCTCTTCTAACTATAGTATATGGCTTCTTAGATAAGGGCCATAAACTAACCTCTGACTCCCCACTATATATCAAGTGTCCTCTACTCATATATCTGTGTAGCTATGAGTTCACCTAGAGGACAGGCTGGCATCCATGTTTCACATCATACATTACATTATACATTTAGACATTACATACAGGTTTTATATTGCTGGATGCAAGTAAATGTCCCATTTTGCCACAGCTTGTAACTGTCACTTCAAGACTGCGCTAGATAAATGACAGACACTGATTGGGAGCTTTGGGCATCTTATCCACATTATCTTTCTCAAAGGCTTGATACATGTCCCCTGGTGTAAGATAAAAACTATTTTGATTACTAGTCTCTCTATAAAAATAAGATGAGATGATGTTTCTTATGTATAACTCCACTCTATTGTAATTGCTGTAAATGATCAATGTATTTAGGATAATATTGAATTGTGTTCTCTAACAATTAAAGCATTTGACCTTTGAAGCTTCCTATGAGCTTTATCAGACAGAAACCATTCAATTCCTAAATTGCCCAATTTATAAACCTGCTTTCTACCTTCTTGCTGCCAAACTCTTCTAACCAAATACATGTAATTTTTTAATTATTAATCAAATATTAATAAAGACAACACTATTGTTGCCAGAGAAACCTTAGATCTGTATTTCCAAGTATTTATATATCAAATATTTTCAAATATATTTGAAATTCTTTGTCTTTAATACAGATTTTAACATGACATTTGTTGTAAGATATAGCACAATAGATTACTCTCTATTCAGACCAGAATGTACATCTCTTATTTACTTTACACTTTTTATCATTCTATCAGGTGCAGTCATGATGTATTTGTGTTGGGAATTATGTGTGTGCAGGTGTTGATATTGCAGAGTTATATAGGCACAAGGCAACCACCGGTATTGGTTTATTGATAGATAGCAGGTATAATCTTGCACCACACTTACCAACTTTCTGGCTGCCCCATGTGGGAGGGGGAAGTCAGGTTGGTACAGCAGGGGGCCTGGCATCAGCATCAATGGGCAGAGCATGAACGTGGACATGCAAATGAGACATTGTGGCCCCACCCCTGCTATTCAATCCCATATTATTGGCATAGAAAAGTGTGTGGGGGGGGGGGGCATATGATAATGCGATTTAGCTCAAATTGTGTCATCTGCCTCCCTAGACTGCTTTCTTTAAAGGACAGCTACAGGGGGGATCCGGTCTGAAGATCGACAGTGTCTAGGTCAACAATGTTTAGGTCGACCACTATAGGTCGACAGTCACTAGGTCGACATGGATGGAAGGTCTACAGGGTTTCTAGGTCGACATGTGCTAGGTCGACAGGTCTAAAGGTCGACATGAGTTTTTCAAAAAAAATTCTTTTTTGAATTTTTTCATACTTAACGATCCAAGTGGACTACGATTGGAACGGTAAAGTGTGCCGAGCGAAGCGGTAGCGGAGCGAAGGCACCATGCCCGAAGCATGGCGAACGAAGCGAGCCATGCGAGGGGACGCGGTGCACTAATTTGGGATCCCGGGCACTCTACGAAGAAAACGACACCAAAAAAATAAAATCCTCATGTCGACCTTTAGACCTGTCGACCTAGCACATGTCGACCTAGAAACCCTGTCGACCTTCCATCCATGTCGACCTAGTGACTGTCGACCTATAGTGGTCGACCTAAACATTGTCGACCTAGACACTGTCGATTTGATGAACCACACCCCTACAGGGAGGCTGCAAGGTATGCGGGAGGCTAAGGGGGATGATGCCAGCTCCAGGAGACTTCCCTACCCTTCTGGGGGCCGGGACTGCCACCAGATTTTCAGAAGCCTCTTGGCTGAACCGGGATACCAAGTATGCCTTACACACTGTTATAAGTACACTGGTGATGAAGCTGAGCTTGAACGGAGTGAGGTTTCAAACAGCTTACCAGCGTGAGTGTATGCTGCAAATGGGTAGCAGTGTAGGGATGCTGGAACAGATAGCAGACTAATAACAAGGTCAATCATAGGAGCTAAGCAGGAGACTTCTGTCTCCCACCATGGTGGTCATTCCGAGTTGTTCGCTCGTTGCCGATTTTCGCTATATTGCGATTAGTCGCTTACTGCGCATGCGCAAGGTTCGCAGAGTGCATGCGCTTAGTTATTTTACACAAAAGTTAAGTATTTTACTCACGGCATAACAAGGTTTTTTTCATCGTTCTGGTGATCGTACTGTTTCTGGGCGGAAACTTGCCGTTTTCTGGGCGTGTGCGAAAAAACGCTGGCGTTTCTGGGTAAAACGCGGGAGTGTCTGAAGAAACGGGGGAGTGTCTGGGCGAACGCTGGGTGTGTTTGTGACGTCAAACCAGGAACGAAACTGACTGAACTGATCGCAATGGCTGAGTAAGTCTGGAGCTACTCAGAAACTGCTAAGAAATTTCTATTCGCAATTCTGCTAATCTTTCGTTCACAATTCTGCTAAGCTAAGATACACTCCCAGAGGGCGGCGGCTAAAAGTAGCTAGCGAGCGAACAACTCGGAATGAGGGCCCATGTCACTCTGCACAGTCCTACGATGGCTCCACACATGCTCAGTAGAGATCTCGGTGACCATCTTGGTATAGGGCATAAAGCCTCCCTGGAGAACAGTAATACTGGAGTCTGTACAGTATCGCACCACATGCTGGGGGCCGCCCAGCACAGGGCAAGGTCACCCAGCATGTGTGATAGACTGCCTCCTGATGGGTGCGCAATTACAGTAGATTAAGGAGGCATCAAACTAAGGTTGACCCCTAGCAACGCAGCCTGACTGTGCTGTCAAGGGGGTCAGCCAAAAATGTTTTCATCGGAGCAGCTGCGTGTGATGTCATGCAGCCACCCCAAAAACAGTCACAGCACGCCTCCATTGGTCCGCCCTGCCCCCAGCATCACATTGCCACCCTGTGAACGCCCGTCGCTATCAATCACAATTCAACAGCATCCTGCGCAGGCCACCTGAATGCAGCCGCTGCGTACAGACAAGCGGCTGCGTTCGGGTCTGAATTACCTTCTAAATCAGGTCCCTAAGGGCTTTTGAAGGTACAACTTTTAAATGACTATCGTATAATTTAATTGCACATTTTAAGATCTCTGTTTAAAATAGCAAAAAAAGACATTTATTTCTCAAATAATAACAAAAACAAAGAGTCATCTTTTCAGTAGACAATCATCAAACCATTGAAGGTCCAAAAAAAAAGAAGAAAATAACAACAACCTCCAGAATGTTTAGATAGGGAACAACATTTGGTTTGCACTTTTCTGGACTCTACAGTCTACACTTCATTAAAATGAAGTTGGCAGGGACATGAATGTGTTTTTCCTTTCTTGCCTTCCTGCTAAGGGAATGATCTGTGTACTTTACTTCTTGTTTGATTTAGACACGCAGCCTTTGTGAATGCCTGTCTGCATATGGCACTAAAGAACCAGAAGTTGCATCTGCCTTTTGTTGTCTGTTGTAAAAATAAAAAGGAGAATTCCGCAGCATTTGGGGAGAAGATTTACAAAAAAATGGGGAAAAAATAAGGTCAGCTGCGACTTTGCAGCAGCTGTAAGAAAGCATATACTGTGTGCAGACTGTGGGCCTCATTTATGAAGCACGAAATGCCTGAGGCATGGTGCAAGTTTTGCTTGGTCCTGTGGACCTTAATTTGGGCAGCTGCATATTTATTTCCATCAACGCACATGGGGGGTAATTCCAAGTTGATCGCAGCAGGAGATTTTTTAGCAGTTGGGCAAAACCATGTGCACTGCAGGGGGAGGGCAGATATAACATTTGCAGAGAGACTTAGATTTGGGTGGGTTATTTTGTTTCTGTGCAGGGTAAATAGTACTGGCTGCTTTATTTTTACACTGCAATTTAGATTGCAGATTGAACACACCACACCCAAATCTAACTCTCTCTGCACATGTTGTATCTGCCTCCCCTGCAGTGCACATGGTTATGCCCAACTGCTAAAAAATTTCCTGCTGCGATCAACTAGGAATTACCCCCATACTGTAGGTATGGCGGATACCTGTGCAAGCTGGCGGCATTTGCAGAGGAATAGAATGAGTGTGTGTGTGTGTGTGTGTGTGTGTGTGTGTGTGTGTGTGTGTGTGTATACCTCCCAACTGTCCCGATTTTTGTGGGACAGTCCCGTCTTTTAGGCACTATTCTGCTGTCCCACCCGCTGGTTGCAGGGTCCTGCGATGAAGGCGGGGGGAGGGGAGTTGGGAGGCCCTCTGTCACTTGCTGCTCTGCTAAGTACAGCAGCAGTGAATAAATGTCTATTCACGGAGAGAGGGACAAGGAGACATGCCAGCAGCCCCCGAAGAGCTGGGCATGCCCCCACAGTGACAAAAAATGGGAGGCACGGCTCGCGGTCATGATATTCCCACAAAGTCACACCCCCTTTTGACAAGTCCACGCCCTATTTTTGTATGCGCGTGTATTTGGCGTGCACAGGAGTCCTGAGTTCAGCCTACAAAATGTTGTGAGGTATGTGTGTGTGTGTGTGTGTGTGTGTGTGTGTGTGTGTGTGTGTGTTTGTATGTGTTTGGAGGAAGGGGGGGTATCAAACCTTCTAAAGAGCACAATTGAAGTTGTTGCCCACAATCAGCAACCAATCAGAATCAAGTTATAAGTTTATATAATGTATTAAATATAGGAATTTTGTTGGTTACTATAGGCAACAGGTTCCCTTGTCCTTTTCAGAAGGTTTGATAACTCTCCCCCTTGATCTTAGCGCCAGCTCTGAGCTAAGATTGATGATGCATTAGGTCAACACTGACAAAAGGTTGAAAGGTTCAAATGGTCGACACACATCTGGTCGACACGACTTTTAAAGGTTTTCTTTTCATTTTTTACACCTTTTTCATACTTAAGCATCCACAGTGACTACGGCTGGGAATAGTAAGCTGTGCCAAGTGCAGCAATGCAGCTTGCCTGCAGCATGAAAGGGGACGCACAGGGCCGGTTCTTGGGCTCTGTGCGCCGGGCGACAATAGGGGGCGTGGCTACGTACAGAGGGCGTGGTCATTTACGCCCCCTGTACAGACTGAAATGATGTGCGGTGCGCGATGACGTCATTGCGCACCGCACAGTAAAGGACCTCTCCACGAAGGGAAACAAGATGCGTACGCGTCTAGTTTCTCTTCACAGCGGCAGCGGGGGGCAACGGGCAGCAGGGGGCACAGCAGCAGCGGATCTTGCCCTGGTGCGGCGCCCTCCGGATGGCGCCCTGCGCCCTCCGGAAGGCGGCTCCCCGGGCAAAAGTCCTGCTTGCCCATGGCAAGATCCGCTACTGGGGACGCAGTACACTCATTCGGGTTCTCTGTGCTCTGAGAGTTAATACGACAAAAAATATAATAATGTTGTGTCGGCCTATTTGTGTCGACCATTTTCTTTGTCGACCTTTTCATGTGTCAGCCTTTTGTACCTGTCATGTACTAAGTTTACATGTTAGGAAGGTCTGTGTCTTTAACATATTCATTATTCCCACAAGGATAACAATTGTGTAATTAATAGTGCTAACAATCTAACTTACTAGGAGAAATCATGTTGACTATTCATGTTATTCTTCAGTCCTAATTAGATTTACATTTTAATTATTTCCTTTCTCGTTCAGTTTGCTTGCAGTAGAACATTGCTTGCAGCGGAAGTAACCTTTAAAATCCGCAGTTTAGTTCTTTGCTCAGAACTGTTAAGAAGTTGTGTTTATTTCATTCTGTGGATGGATATCTTGCAAGAGCTGGGCTGTACTTACCTACGTTTAAATACTGGCCTCTGTGGGATCCCAGGGAGGAGAAAGAAGTGAAATGCAGTAGTTTGGGGGGGGAAGAGGGGGGTTTATGGAGGCAGAGAAGGGCATGATGTGATACTGCAGGACGGTCTGTTATCCTTGGAGTGCTGAAAAATGTACTAAAACTCTACAGCAAGCATGTCCAAGCTGCGGCCCTCCAACTGTTGTGAAACTACATATCCCAGCATGCCCTGACACAGTTCTGCTTTCAGAGAATGCTAAAGCTGTGTCAGGGCATGCTGGGATGTGTAGTTTCTCAACAGCTGGAGGGGCGCAGTTTGGACATGCCTGCTCTAGAGTCTCCTGGATATTATGGGAGTGTAGGCAAGTGTGTCCCTGGACCTGTAATCTTGTATAGTATCGGGGTCCTGGTGCTTGGGATGCCGGCGGTCAGAATACCGTCAGAGTCATCCCAACCCACAGGATCCCAACACCTGAAAGGTAAGTAGGGTAACCATCCCCCTCTCCTCCCTAACCCTCCCTTCCTGCAGCCTGATCCTAAATGCCCTCCCCCCCCCCCCTCCCCCAAAGATCCTAGCCCTAACTTATCCCGGTGCCTAAACCTAACCCCTCCTCCCTGCAGCCTAAACCGAACCCTTCCCGGTGGTGGTGGTGGTGGTGGTGATGGTGGTGCCTAACCCTAACCACTCCCCACCACACACACACACCGGCAGCCTAAACCTAACACCCCCTCCCCTGGCAGCCTAACCCTGTGGGAGTGGGAGTCTGGGACTGGTCAAATTCTGAGAATGTATAAATGAGATGTGGCTAGTGAATGATGGGCCGGAGTTTGGGCCAATTTACCTTCAGACACCAGTATGAGAGATCCGACCGTCAGTTGTTGATTGATCAATTGCTTAGGATATGGAGTAAAAAAACAACTATAGTGGAGTAAATAGTGGAGTAAATACACAATTTCCACATTTTATAGTCAATTTTAAAGGAACAGTAGGACATGCAATGTCACTTTATTTTGCAGTGTTAAATATAAAAGTATCTATAAGTATAATCCGTAATGCTATAGCTTGCTATATCATTGGGCAACCTGTAGTTCTGCTGATGTGGAACTACAAATCCCAGCAAGAGATGTCACATTAGACTCCTAAATCGTGTTACAGCATTACAAACTACAATTGTCCTCAGTAGTGGCAGACTGCTTTACAAAGGCCACGTGGTCTGTTTCTGTTTCTCAATTCATTCAAACCAGCTGAAGCGTGAACTTGCATAACTTACTGGCGGTATGTTAAAAATGAAGAATTAACTATGAAGAGTGCTTTTTTTTTTAGTCTGTGTGCTGAAGTGTATTATTGCAGTTTTATTACAATGCAATGTATTTAACAATCTGAAACTAAAAAAATCCCATCTCCTTTTTTGGAGGAAAGGTAATTGTTTAATACCAAATACTATTTCTGCTTAGTCTTGTTTATCTTACCAGTATGATCTTTAGAATTATATGGCTGCTCTTCCTCACAGTGCTTCCATAAATGCCTGTCTGACTGTTACATTACATTCAGTAGGGTACATGAATTTTGGGGCTATTTAATTGGCTCCAGGTTTTCCTGCTACTCTCTAGTACATGGACAGAGGTAAAATGCCTACGTGACGTTAAAGAGAGGTGAGACAGTCCTGATTTTGAGAACTGTAACACTATCCCATGGATCAGAGGTTTTATACCAATTCTAAAAACAGTTGGGGATTATGGGTTTAATTCACACCTGATTGCTGCACAGCGGCCGATTATCAAATGACTGCGCATGCGTATGCACCGTAATGCGCACACACAAGCCCAAACAGTGGGGGTCATTCCGAGTTGTTCGCTCATTATTTTTTTGTCGCAACGGAGCGATTAGTCGCTAATGCGCATGCGCAATGTCCGCAGTGCGACTGCGCCAAGTAAATTTGCTATGCTGTTTGGTTTTTTACTCACGGCATTACAAGGTTTTTTCTTCGTTCTGGTGATCGTAATGTGATTGACAGGAAGTGGGTGTTTCTGGGCGGAAACTGGCCGTTTTATGGGTGTGTGCGAAAAAACGCTACCGTTTCTGGGAAAAACGCGGGAGTGGCTGGAGAAACGGAGGAGTGTCTGGCCGAACGCTGGGTGTGTTTGTGACGTCAAACCAGGAACGAAACTGACTGAACTGATCGCAGATGCCGAGTAAGTGTGGAGCTACTCAGAAACTGCTAAGAAGTGTCTATTCGCAATTCTGCTAATCTTTCGTTCGCAATTTTACTATGCTAAGATTCACTCCCAGTAGGCGGCGGCTTAGCGTGTGCAAAACTGCTAAAAGCAGCTAGCGAGCGAACAACTCGGAATGAGGGCCTGTGTCAGAATGGTGCAAACATTTCGATCGTTAGGCATACGCAAAGTGATTGATAGGAATCGGACGTTTGGGGGTGGTAACTGCCCGTTTTCTGGGAGTGTCAGGAAAAACGCAGGTGGGCCCAAGAGTTTTCAGGGAGGGTGTGTGACGTCAGCTCCGGCCCCAGTGGGAAAAATCATTAGATGGTGAGTGAGTTGCGAACGGATTTGCAAATGTCCTCTGGCGAAGTTTTCGCACGGTGTACGCATGCATTCGCACACTTGCGCGGGGCGGGTATTTAATCTCTGTGGGCGGCAGCTATCTGATGGCAGACCTCTGCAAAAATGCAGAGGAGCGATCAGGTCTGAATTAGGCCCCATGTTCCACTGAAGTAGGGCAGTAGAGAGCCTGGCTGGGCCCAGGTACTTTTAGGGGGCGTGGCCTAATCATAGGAGGCGTGACCATGCACCCTTACAAAAAATTATAGAAATGTTTTTTATTTTAAGAGCTTACCTGGCCACACTGCAGCCCAGCACACAGCACCATGTGCTGGGCTGAGAAAAAGACTTGCAACTGCTGCTGCCAGGTAAGGGGGCTGGGACCTGGTCCCCCACTGGACCCCTCCATCAGACTTGGGTCTGAGTAATTAGTACCCTCCCCCCCATCCGTGTAACTGCACTGAAGGTATACTGTACGTTCACAATGTTGACATTCACAATGTTTGTTGACAATGAAAGAATGTCGACATCACATAATGTCAACTGACAAATCTTTTTCACAATTTTATTGGCTGCTGTTAAGTTTAGGATTCTCATCTCGCCAATACAAAACACCATAGTTGACATGCTGACAGTCGACATGCCCAATGTCAACATTCTGGCAATGCTGACATGGTGAATGTTGACATACTGTATGATATGTCTACCTCCCACCCAACATTCTGAATTTCTATATCCTGAAGTCAACATTTTGTACCTCACTGCCATGGCGGACGCTTCCTCTTCTTTAATGATGATATTTCCCTTCAAAACGGTTCATAATATTTTTTTTTATTTACTTTTTTACCTAATATAGTTTAAAAAGTACTTTTCAAAACATTTAAACATTATATTATGCACATCGGCAGAACGGATCTCCTCGTCAAAAACTGGGGGACACAGTGGGGCGGTGTGGTCACATGTGATCTTACCATGCCAGTTAGGTGGTTAAGGGAGGGACTGGGGCTGGCGGCAGCAGTATGGAAGCACTGGGCATGGCCATAGAGATCATGGCCAAGTTTGCCAAGAGGGGAGCATGGGATGGGTACAAACAGTGCCGTCTTAGCAGTGTAGGCCCCTGGGCACAGCAATGGACTGGGGCCCCTACCCATGCTGCAGCGGTAGGGATGGGGGGGAGCTATCAGCGGCAGCTTTGAGTCCAGCGGGCAGGGCTGGCGACATGGGGGGTCAAAGGGGACAACTGTACCGGGTCCCAAGGATCAGAGGGGGCCGCAAAGATATGCCGCTTAGTGCTCTGCAGGGATGTGAGCTTCCTTGTACAAATAGGGTAGCGAGCTTTAGGTGGTGTGTGCGTTGCCTCAGAGTGACAGGAGCCTCTCACGCACAGTGACAGTGACTGTGTGACATCTGAGTGTTCACCTGCTCTTCCGGGTCCAGCTCTGATGTAGGCAGTTACAGGACATGGCAGCAGCTGGCCAGGATTTCCGTGCCCTGCATCGGCCTCTTCTGGGGGAGGGGGGGGGGGTTTGAGGGCTGCATGCTTCCTGCTGTGTCATGTTCGGGTCTCGGGTCTGGGTACTGGGGAGTGCGGTGCAGGTAAGTCTTTCCATGGCGTAAGAGTGGATTGGTGAGGGAATACAGGGCTTTGGGATGGGGTGAGGAAGTTGGGAATGCAGCATGGAATCATTGGGGAAAGACAGCTGTGGGGTATGTGGGAGGAAGAAGAGCTATACATATTTATATATTTATATAAATATATCTAGATTAACAGTTTCTAATATAGCACAGCAAATTCTGTTGCACTTTAATATATATATATATATATATATATATATATATATATTTATTGAGGGGGCCCCAGAGATATCACTGTTTGGGCCCCCAAGATTTCTGTTGCCGGCCCTGCCCACAGGCGGTTGGGGGTGTTCTATCTTCCGCTCAGCATGTAGGACCTGGTGCAGTAATGGTGGGAGATGGGGTGGATGGGAGAACACTAAACTGTATAAGGGGGCATTGGAATGGATGAAGGGGCCCCGGTACATGACTTCCAGGATGGTAGGGGGTGTTTAATATGTAGGGGAGGGGTAGATAGTGAAGTGGGCTTAATATTCATAATTTTCTGGTGTGAGGGCAGGTTGCTTGACTGCAGAAATCTCCAGTTCCTGAAAATAGATTTCTTAGTTTTGAATGTGGTAAAAAAAAAACTAGAGAGTCCCACCTTTCAAAAGGTACTGGGGACTTAGGGATCAGAGTTCAGGAGCCAAAGCAATCCACCGACGAAAATATAAAACTGCATATTAGGCATGTGGAGCGGGAGCAGGGACCAGCTGCTTGAAGGCTGATATATCTAGTTCTGGGCATAGTAGAGACAAGCTGCCAGGGTCCACCGAAATGGGAGAGTCCCAGCTTTTGGTGTATACCCTCAGAAAAACTCTAAGTCAGACAGAACCCAAGATATCTAGCTGGGAAGATATCTCTGGTTCCCCAGGGCCAATTTTAAAAAATCTGGTCCCCATGGAAAGAGGGGACCCTCAGCTATCAGCCTAGGGCCTTTATACTCCGGGGGCCCTTGGGCAAGTTCCCATTGAGCCCATATAAAAAGACGGCCCTAGGAACAAAATACCTAGGTCTAACTTGGTGCCCAAGTCTGACAGGTAAGCACATTAACATTCCCAAGATGGGGGAACCCAGTGTTTGCATTACCCCTAGCCCTACATGATTTTCCACATTCCCTCCCTAGCACCAGAAAACAACAGATCTCCTGGCAGCCTGAACGTCACAAGCCCCAATGTGACCTTTCTACGTCCTGTCTAACAGGATTGTGCGCCTTCTCATGTGTGCATCACACAACTCTGAAAAAGACGTGAGCTATCCAAAATAATCTACATACATGAGGCTAGAGCAGGTGGTGCTATCAGCAGATGTTCTGGAACCTGTGCACATGAAAAAAGTTAGACCAGACCCTAACTATTGACACCTCTAATTGTCCATGGCACATATTGCCCCCCCTCCCCCCCTACACACACACACACACACACACACACACACACACACACACACACACACACACACAGTTTGCAAAGATCTAAGTGCAGGTCTTGGTAGAGGACTTTGCAGTGCACCTCAGACACGTTTTTAAAGTGGCAATCATTTACAAGTCAAAACCAACCTGGTTCTGGCTTGTAAATGAGTGCCGCTTTAAAAATACGGGCAATCTCGCACAAACTTCTGCACCTCTGACTTCTTGCACCCTATTATATTTACCCCATTGTGTTTAATAAATGACGCCCTCTGAGTACTGAATACAACAAATTGCGTAAATTTGGCAAATACATTATTAGAAGTAAATATTTTTTTTAGAAAATACATTGTATTACTTAACGCCACATCCAGTACAGTATTGTTACGGCATTGTAACATTTTCATACATTGAGTTTAGTCTCCCCTTGGACAATAGGACAGTGTTTAAATGTATTTCTGCATTTTTTCAGGACTGACTGCACAACCTCTGACAGATTAGAGGTTACAAGCAAAGGACATACTTTTATATAGTAACATAAAAATAACAAAGTCACTCTGAAAAATTGAGCTGGGAGTCTGAAAAATTGTGCTGGGAGTTAATTACCCCTAAAATAAATTACCCGTGAATAATTGAGTGCCTTGCTAGTGGCAATCATGCTATCCATCATATAGCTCTATATGCGACGTAACACATATGCAGGGCGTGTGGCTGTGTCTCTGATGTGTGACAGCTGTACATTAGAGGATGGTTGCATGTTGTGTTGTCAGATGGTGTTTTCAATCTTTTATCTTTTTTCGCTTACTGATGTCCTATTAAAAATGTGCGTACAACTAACAGATCTTGGCTGATACATCGTTTTGTAAACGCAGCTGAATTTCAAAAGTTCTGCATTTCACAGTATATTTTTTTATTTATTGTTTAATAGAAAATTCGGACATTCAGTTATGTGTATGTATACTATGGTTCATTTGTAGTGCCATTTACCTAGTAAACACGTGTCAAAAAGTACATCCCGATTCTGCCGCTGTTTTCAGAATGTACTGGATTTTCAAAAATGACCCAATTTGACCAAAATACTGGTGATGCCAAGGCCGTAACAAGTTGTGGACCAGTATTGCCTCCGTCCAGGGTACCGGACATAGGGATGGCACCGTTGCCCACCCATGTGTCTGGAATGGTGCTGTACCCTGCAACTTAGAGAGCTGCCAGGATCATCATGAGGACTCTCTGGTCACCCCTGTAGAGTTAGGTAATATCTAGTGTTTGGCCCATTGTTGGGGATAGTCAACTCTTCTAAAGGTCATCGCTTTACTCCTGAGTTGCCCCTATTACTACTCTATCTTCCTCAGCACAATTATACTTCACTTTATTACGCCAGACTTCTGGTTTTCCCAGTGTAATCCTGCAGGAAACAAAACTTCACAAAATCACAGCCTCGGCTTAACTACTGCATCGAGACGGGTAGCGGGGATCTCCTATCACAAGATGAAAATAAAACAATTCCTGTTAAGAAGACCTGCAACAAAAGCTTAATTGAAAATTAGTATCACCCAATTTATAAAACAATTGACAAATTACTATTAATTTGTTATGCAAGCTTTCTAAAAATAATTGTAACGTTTCTATAAATAATCTGCTTTTGACCAGGACCTTTTAATAAATGTATTATGACTGAAACATAGTAATCACACCTCTTCTATCATCCACTTTTAGCTGTTCTCATTTTGTGATGGTGATGGGTGGCTACGCTTATCGGCATATGCCATGGGGTTCGGTGGCTACAAGCCAATCCCTGTTTGTGGGGTTATATTGTTGCTGTGCAGGGTAAATACTGGCTGCTTTATTTCTACACTGCGATTTAGATTTCAGTTTGAACACACCCCACCCGAATCTAACTCTCTCTGCACGTTACATCTGCCACACCTGCAGTGCACATGGTTTTCCCCATTAGTCTGCTTTTTTAATTTACTATCAAACCTGAATAAGGCTGTTAGGGCCCAATTCAGCATTACACGCTATTGTGCTGAAATCACTATGAAGATATTGATTTCAGCACATGTGCATGCACGTAAGCCGGTGCGTGCATGTGCAAGGTCTTAAACTGCATTCTCTCCAGAATGCAGTCTTATGGGCCCTAACACACTGATAGATCCTCAGCCGAGCTGCCCGACCGCGGATACGGCCGACGGGTGACCCGGCGGCAGGGGGGCAGTGACGGGGGGAGTGAAGTTTCTTCACTCCCCCGCCACCCGGCTCCATAGCAGTGCAGGCATATATTCACTGTTGTTGAAATCAAATGGTTTTGTGTTGTATAAAAATATTTGCCCTTTTTGGTCAATCAATAGGGTGTCCATATTTAGTTTGCCACATTGTGTTTGCAAGAATATATCATTAATTAGCTTGGTACAGATCAATCAATTCCATGCAATTTTAGAAACCTCTATTTTCTTCAGTTCGGCTGCACCTGCGAAACTGTCCATCTGTATTATTGTAACCGTGACACTTCCCTAATTACGCATGTTCTATATTGCTGGGCCATTTAGCACACAGAGCCTTTGCCAGGTATACGCTCGCCATGATCATTAAACAAATTTATAATTGGGCATTTACGGCCTAACAATATTTTTTCTCTCTCCACTATTCTTTTTGTCTGACATTCTAATTTGTTATTCTGGTATAATTTTCATTTGTTGTGTAAACCATAATTACTATCCAGGGGTCACTGAGCAAGCTGTTTCCATTGAAATTAACTGTAAGCATGCATGTGAAATATTTATTAGCATTGATAGTGACATACAGCATCTTGTCTTTTACATATTGCCATAGCAACGGCAGGCCAACTAACACTTTCCCTGTGGAAAGATGCTGAGATTAACAGGGCCTGTGGAAAGATGCGGATATTAAATAGATAAATAGGTCTTTTGCTGTATGATAGTCATTTGACAATGACGCATGTGATCCTTGGCGAAGTCAAAACATCCCACAAAGTTTTCATAGGCGTTTATCCTCAGCGATGATGCAGTCAATTTTCCGTTATACATTCCATGAAGATCATCTTTGTTCTGTTATTTTTGTTACCGGGACTTTATCTTATATGTAAGAACACTGTCCATATAGGCTCTGGCAAATATCAAGATGATTGAAAAAAATAATATTGTGGGATCAAAACTGTTCGAACGCATTGGTCCATTTTTCAGAAGATCAAAAAGATCAAAAATGTTATGCTGTCTATATGGATCTGGGACTCAAGGTCGACACCTATTAGGTCGACACCACTTAGGTCGACACCGTTTGATCGACACACATTATGTCGACACCAGAAATATGTCGACACGGACGAGAAAAGGTCGACATGAGGTTTTGACTGTTTTTGGTGTTGTTTTCATCGTAAAGTGACGGGAACCCCAATTAGTGCACCGTGTCCCCTCGCATGGCTCGCTTTTCTCGTCATGCTTCGTTACCATTCCCAATTGTAGTCAACGTGGATCGTAAAGTATGAAAAAGTTAAAAAAATGAAATAAAATGTGAAAAACTCATGTCGACCTTGTTCATGTCGACCCTTTGCCCATGTCGAATTATTTCTGATGTCGACCTAAGGTGTGTCGACCAATTGGTTGTCGACCTAATCCGTGTCGACCTGGAGTCCGGATACCGTTTATATAGTAATAAATAAATCATCTTTTAGATACAAGAGATTTATTTTTTCTTTAATGTTGTGTTTAGATTTATTTATTATTTATTTACAATTAACCTACCAGTATATTTTGGATTGGGGGCGGAAACCAAGTACCCAGAAGAAACCCACGCAAGCATGGGGACAATGGGGGTCATTCCGAGTTGATCGTAGCTGTGCTAAATTTAGCACAGCTAAATCAGGCACTCACAGCTACGATCAGGCACTAAGACATGCGGGGGGACGCCCAGCACAGGGCTAGTCCGCCCCGCATGTCAGTGCCGGCCCTCCCCGCAGAAATGCAAAAGCATCGCACAGCGGCGATGCTTTTGCATCTCAGGAGTTACTCCCGGCTTGTGCAGCTCCTGCGGCTGACCGGGAGAGAACCTCTTTGCTGCAGCCGCTGCGGGCCCCCCCCCCCCCGCAAAGGTCCGGCCATGCCTGCGTTGGCCGGACCGCGCCCCCTAAATGGCGGCTTAATGCCACCATCCAGCCTCCTCCCGCCCAGCAACCGCCTCTGCCTCAGAGGCGATCGCTAGGCAATGATGGCTGGCATGCACCGGCGCACTGCGGCATCGGCGCATGCGCAGTTCCGACCCAATCGCTGCACTGCAATAAACTGCAGCGAGCGATGAGGTCGGAATGACCCCCAATATACAAACTCCACACAATTAGGGACATGGGGGCTGATTCAGAGAAGGCTGCAGATCGCTTCATACGCAGCCAGATCTGTGTCCATCTCCTCACATGCTGGGAGCCGCCCAGCACCAGGCAAGGTCGCCCAGCATGGGTGACGGGCCGCCTCCCGATATGTCCGCAATTAAAATCGTCTTCCTGGATGCGGCCGCACGGAGAAGGGTCGCGCACGTACACTGTGGCCAGTGCGCATGCGCAGACCAGATGGATGTGGCTGCTATGTACAGACGCGCGGTTGCGTCCATCTCTGAATTAGCCCCATGGTGGGAAAGCAGTATTGCTGACCATTACGCCATCCGTGCTGTGCAGTTTTCTATATTTTGACATGTTTTGGCAGTATACATTATTTTAGGGGGGGTGTAGGAAACATAGGTGTCTTTGAACTAAGCCTTGGAGAGAGATAAAGTGGACGGAGGTAAAGTGCCAGCCAGCCAATCAGCTCCTAACCGCTGTGTTACAGGCTGTGTTTGAAAAATGACAGGAGCTGATTGGTTGGTACTTTTATCTCTCTCCTCTTTATCTCTCTAAGGTTTAGTACAACATAGACCCCATGCTGCCATGAATCACTATGTCCCCACGTCAATCATAAGTGGATACATGGATTGATATCTCAGAGGCAGGGCTCTATGACAAGTTCGGGTGGTGCCTAGTCAGTGGCGCCATGTCACGCCTAGGGGGTGGTGCTGCCGGCACTAGGTTGTAGAGTACTGCCCTGTAGGCTCCTAGGAAAGCTTTAGGGCAGCTCTTCAGGCTGTAGCTTGCATGCTGGAGCATCCCCTGGATTCTCTGGATGGCTCTGCAGTAGCGCATCTGGCTGCGCAGCCTGCAAGTCACATGCAGGTGATGTGGGGCATCACCTGCGCCCTTGGTGACGACATTGCTCCTACACTCCTAGATACAGCCCTAGGATCTAGCGAATATCTACAAACTGCTCATGCACCCTAGAACGGGAACACGAACTGTGCACACATCAGATCATGCATTCACATAAAGACAGAAATTACAAGTGCAGATGGATTGATTACTCCGTTAACGCAACATTCTTTCCGTGAAATGTGCATTTCTGGATAGTAGCTGAGCGGTGAAAATGCATGCAACTGCACCGTCTCGTGGTAATGTCATGGGCTCGCAATTCAACTTCTGTGCTGGTTTGTAGTGTGCAGACGGAGTTGATATGACTTTTGCACCTGGCTTGGATTGGGATAAGGCATGGCTGTGGATGGAAAAACAGTGGCTGGTGTAACCACCCGCATCAAGATGTACAGGTATTTAACATAGATGGGCGGATAATTTAATTCACATAAGGTAGCATGCAGGCTACCGCGGATCCATGGAGTGGCCGCAGATGCATCTGACTGAGGGGTCTATTCATGAATCAGTGAAAAGTCTGGAGAAGTGAGCCAGTGGAGAAGTTGCCCATGGCAACCAATCAGCATTGACGTAAGATTTAAAATTTGCATACTATAAAATTATACAGAGCAGCTGATTGGTTGCCATGGGCAACTTCTCCACTGGCTCACTTCTCCACTCTTTTCACTGCTTCATGAATAGACCCCTGAGAATCAGCCCGTTGTCTTGTAGGTGATGTTAAAAGACTGACTTCGATAAAAGGTTATTTTCTGTGCATTTTTTTTTTTAATTGAGAACATAAATTATTCACAGTTTTATTTATTTTTACATTTTGCTTTCTGTGGACCATGGGAAGTAATGTCAGTTTGTGTGGTCGTTTGTCATGATCCTGTAGAGTTGTAATAGAATGATTGATACGTAATTCTTGAGAGGATTGCTGACAAACTGCATTTTTAGTGGTGTTGCGCAATGTCTGGCTGTACTTTAAAGTGGAGCTGCCTTTGGCTATCATAAATTATCGTGCCCTATATATATTAGCTGCTTTATCCATCAAACCCTGCAAAAAACAAAAACAAACCAGAGCTGCATCAGTCGACCCTCCCCAAATTTTGTTGATATGCCCATAATGCACAGTTCTGCCCCTGAGTGCAGATTTCTCCTGTGGTACTTGTAGTGTTCTATGGCTATAATAATAAGTAAAATAGATCACATTGATTTTTTTTCAGTCACCTTGGCAATGCAATTATCCATTGAACAAATTACATCCTAAGTGATTAGGGACACGATTTAACAAGTCTCTTAAATTTGATACCACCAGCTGTGTATATACAGGTTGAGTATCCCATATCCAAATATTCCGAAATACGGAATATTCCGAAATACGGACTTTTTTGCGTGAGAGTGAGATAGTGAAACCTTTGTTTTTTGATGGCTCAATGTACACAAACTTTGTTTAATACACAAAGTTATTAAAAATATTGTATTAAATGACCTTCAGGCTGTGTGTATAAGGTGTATATGAAACATAAATGAATTGTGTGAATGTACACACATTTTGTTTAATGCACAAAGTTATAAAAAAATATTGGCTAAAATGAGTTTCAGGCTGTGTGTATAAGGTGTATATGTAACATAAATGTATTCTGTGCTTAGATTTAGGTCCCATCACCATGATATCTCATTATGGTATGCAATTATTCCAAAATACGGAAAAATCCGATATCCAAAATAACTCTGGTCCCAAGCATTTTGGATAAGGGATACTCTACCTGTATATATATTGATGATAGTAATACCTTTTCTCTAATACATATATGTAGCTGTAGTAACCAGGGACATCTTAACTTATAGTCATGCAAGCCTTCAAGGGGCTTGCTAGCACTCGCCCCTTTGCCAGTATTCTGGCGGCCAGGATCCCGACGTCTGAATGCTGACCCATCTCAGACAGGATGTAATGAAGTCCAAGTTCGGTGGCCTTGCGGGTTACCAGCCCAACTCAGACTTTTTTAAAGGGGCAATAATTTACAAGGCATCTCGCATGGCCGCCAAAATCGGATTTAATTTCATCCAGGCCTTGTAGTCCAGGTACAGTACACTTTATGTATACTGTGGGTGTGGTATTGAAGGTCAACCACACTTAGGTCGACAATGTCTAGGTCAACCACTATTGCCGACAGTAACTAGGTCGACAGGGATTCTAGGTCGACAGGGTCTCTAGGTCGCCATGGCCTAGGTCACAAGTTCTCAAACTCGGTCCTCAGGATCCCACACGGTTCATGTTTTGCAGGTCACCTGTAGTTTTTTTTAAATGTGACAGTTGGTGATACACAGTGCACCTGCAGGGTGACATGGAAAACGTGAACCGTGTGGGGTCATGAGGACCGAGTTTGAGAACCACTGGTCTAGATGGACAGGTCAAAAGGTCGACTTGAGTTTTTTTTATCTTTTTTGGTGTCGTTTTCGCCGTACAGTGACCAGGAACCCCAATTAGTGCACCGCATCCCCTCGTATGGCTCGCTTCGCTCACCATGCTTCGGGCAAGGTGCCTCGCTCTGCTACCGCTGCACTCGGCACAGGTTACCGTTCCCAATCGTAGTCCACATGGATCATAAAGTATGAAAAAGTTAAAAAATATATATATTTTTTTTTAAATGTCGACCTAGAGACCCTGTCGACCTAGAAACCCTGTTGACCTAGTTACTGTCGAACAATAGTGGTCGACCTAGACACTGTCGACCTAAGTCTTACCATATACTGTGTGTAACCTGTACACTCACATGCTCACTGCACTGAAAAATATATAGTCGCATGCAAAGAGGCTGCACCTGCAATTTTGCGCACTGCGCATGCACACAAGGCTGATGAGATGCACATATTCATCTCTGTGGATCCAAGGCATAGTAAATAGACCACTTAGGGTCTAGTTACCCTAATGGGTCTAACTACCATGTCACAGGCTGTGTTTTACAAATGACAGTTAGGTGCTGTTTGGTTGAGACTTTGGGGTCTATTTAATAAGCCTTGAATGGAGATTAGGTGGATGGAGATAAAGTACCAGCCAACCAGCTCCTAAATGTCATTTTTCAAACCCAGCCTCTGACATTGCAGTTATGGCAGTTGATACTTTATCTCTGTCCACTCTATCTCCATCCAATGTTTAGTAAATAGACCCCACAGTCATCTACTCTCCCAAAATGTCAGTGAGGCTCTCGAGGGGAATGCTTCTTGAGGGGAGCAAGAAATCATCCTGGAGAGTGTGGAACATAACACACACCTTGTTGTCAAGCCCTGTCCACCTCAGTAAACATAGTGGCAGGAGAATGACTACTGAAATGGATGGGGCTTGATGATGGGATCTCCCCGTCCATCCATGAATGAAAATCCTGTACGGAATCCCCAACCATCGTCCCATTCCTGACTTGCTTCCATGTCTCCAATGTGGTAGGAAAACAAGGCAAGGGTACAGTAACCAATGGGGACATGTATCAAACTTCTAAAGTGGACAGGTGAAGAACAGATTTACTCATACAACCAATCAGCTTATTGCAATTATTTATTTAGCACATTATATAAAATGATAGCCAGAAGCTGATTCCACGTCCTCTATAGAAGATTTTATACTTCTCCTCCTAAGTGAGGGGGACAGACCAGCAAAAGAAACATGTGTGCTGTGCAAGGCTCTTGTAGAGACAACATGGAACTTGCACATATAACAATTCCAAATTGAAGAAACTGAGAGAACATTAAATTAATATTTTATTTTATTCTTGGAAATATAATTAACAGTCCAATGATCTTTAGTGTATGTATATGTAAGGCGGACAAATTTTTATATATATATATATATATATATATTCTTTTTTTGTGTTAATGATAGTTTTTTTTTATTGTATGCATTGTGGGGGCAAGTGTTTATGTTACTTTGGCTAAGAGTAGAAGTGAACCACTTGATGTGTCAATGGAGTTAGCTGATGTCTGACAAAACTCGACCTAGCTTGTGTTTAACCAAATAAATTGTATGCTTGTGTCAATGTAAAAAAAAAAAAAAACGTAGTCAGAAAGCAAATCAAAGTTTTTTTAGTGGCCAAAAATGCAAAGGTATACCTCCTTAAATGTCTATAAAGAAATATGGAACATTCTAATTCTTTTTGCAACAACTTTATCAGATTGAATTAACATGGAGTTCTTGTGCTTGGCTGCCGTCCCATCCATCGTGTGCCACAAGACAGTTTTGCAAAACGTCAAACTTGGACATAACATAGTTCCCGAGAGAGAATCTGAGCATATTATTACAAGCTGTAAAATATTTAAACCATTGTGTGTATAAATAATGGGAATAAATCACATCCTCTTATGATAAGGTGGCTAAAGGTCATTTAAGTATACGCTATAAAAGGGAGACAAAATATACACAACCGCTTTATGGCTAATTGAAGTTTAATGTGCTTTCCAAACATCTTTAGATGTCTTCTGTTACAGTCTTTAGTTTCAACCATACAATTCTTTATAACGGTTTATGTACGAATTTGGTCATACACCCTCAGGCCTATTCAGAAGACATTACAATTTAAACTGTATTTATGTTTTTATTCATTTTTTATCTACTAGTGGTCCTGATGTTAATTGGTAACTAAAAACTAAACTAAAATAATTTTAATTACTACTACAAAAATAAACAAAAAGCTTGAAGGAGGCAAAGAAAGTGATGTTCCCCACATAGTGAGCCACATTTATCCTGGCAATGCACATGTAAAGTCACTGTAAAAAAAAAATTGTAAGCAGTGTTAGTGTTTGTGAATACAGTGTAGTATATGGTGTGAACTGCTCGTCATTTTAATACAATTTGAAAACGAGGAAATCTTTAAAATGAAGGTATGGAAAATATATAGCTCAGCTGACCTACAACTTCCTGGAAACTCCCCAAATAGTGTATGATATCCCGGATTCCCAAGAGAGTCTTGCAGTCCCATTCTTACCAGGCCAGAATGAGAAATGTTAGGATGAATTTTGTGTCATCAGCCTCTGCCCGGTGCACCATGATTTACATTGCACTGTAGTGGGTGGAGGCTGATGACGTGACTTTCTTTATTTAGTTCCTCCCACTCTCAACATTCACTCCGCCAAGTATGTGTCTAAGTGTGGTCATCAGTTTCTAGTAAATTGAAAGACTAATGTGAAGGTGCATTAAGTCTAATGGGGCCCATACATCTACGATTACAGTAATTGCTGAAATTCTCCGTTCTCCCAACGCCTGGGGATCTGCAAAATCCAACATGTTGGAAATCCTCGGTTTCTCAAGTCTGACCAAAAACGATCCAAGCTGGAGAGTTGGGGATTTTTAACATACTGTATTTCACCAACTCCCTAGTGGATCGCTGATCGGCATGGGGAATCGGGGAATTGCTCGGCAGATGTATGGCCCGCATTAGAGAGAGATAAAGTGGAGAAGTTGCCCAAAGCAACTGCTCATCTTCTAGCTGTCATTTATCTAGCACAGTTTTTGAATAGACAGAAGCTTATTGGTTACTTTGGGCAACTACTCCACTTTATCTTTCTCCAAGGCTATTACATCTTCCCTTAAATATGGATCCATCTTAAAAATGGCTGCTTCACCTATCATTATTTGAAGTTTGGCTGTTGATTTGTAAGGTACCTATTTGTGTAGGCCAGGGTCCACTTTTAATTAGTCTATATACACAGGGGTGCCGACAGCCACGCCAGGCCCCAGTAATGGGGGGGGGGGAGATTGCGGCTGTGTGCGCCACACAGGGGGAGGGAGAGGAGGGGGAGGAGGAAGCGCATAACACAAGGTGAGAAAGGATTGGCTGACTTCTGCCTCTCTCCCCACTGCAGCACACCGCAGCTGCTGTAGCAGCCAGTCCTCTCTCTCCCTTGGACGCAAAACCTCTGCAGCTGGGGAAGCAGGAGTTGCCGGACCTAGGCCCTCGCCGGGCCCCTCCAACAAGCCCCCCCCCCCTCTTGGCACTACTGCATTCACAACTATAAGCTAAAGTAGGTTAACATTACCAAATCTCTACCCAGAATTCCTTTGTGCAGGTTTTAACCCTGCATCTGCTGGTTTTGATTGTATATGTCAATGGAGTATTTACTGGGAGTATATGAACGCCTGGAACATCTCCATATACATTTCCAGATGTTGCTAGCGGTTATTTCACAGAAAGCTGATTTACACCATAGTATGTCAAGATCAACCCTTGCTTTTTTACTGAGAGACTGAAAAACATTTTTTTTTTTACTTTTTCCATGCTAGTTTTATTTTTTGGTTAATACGTTTTCTCTAGTTGCCAAGTATAAATCTTGTAGTAGACAGTGTGGGACTACACAGCTTACGCCTGAATGGCACACACTCACTTATGTAACATGTAGCCCTCCTTCATGGACCAGATGAGTGCTAGCCCTAAGTACAGCTCTAATAAAGTAACTTGGATGAGGATTTTTTTTCCTTTCTGTCTACTGCGGACACTTAGTTTGCATAACTATATTCCATGTCTCTGTTCCTGCTGTCCCTGGCACTGCTACCGAGGTGTAAGGCGTTCCACGCATGTTTTTCATATTTGGAAGGATAAAAATATCCCTAGCTCACCAGCGTTACATCAGTGAGTCAGTGATGCAGTCACTCTAAACCAGTGTAAGATGTTGAGGAAAAATGTGACTCCACAGACTTTAAAAACAAGGAGCTCTGTCAGAGTCTGTTTGAGTACTTTTGTCTAGCTCTTTCCTTCAGCTATCTGAATCATTGCTCCTGGTCTCACTTTAGAAACTGGCCTCTTGAAATCAAGCAGAATGACTATCTCTAACAAAGAGGGGGTAAAGCACCGTCTTATTAATCCGGCCCACTGGCTATTATTCACGTAAAAGGGAGGCATTGTTCGTCGGACAGTGAACGCACGTTGTGCAGTCAATACACCCACACTGTGATATCTTGTCCCTACAATAAGCAGTTTGTTTAAATTAAAATCCAGTCTCTGATCAGTATATTTTTGTAAAAAGTTTTTTGCTATTAACTGATGCTTAACAGCAGCATACACAGTACAATACAAACCTTATTTTAGTCTGCATTGCCACATAGGGCAATATTCAATTGAAGTCGGAACTGCTGTCTAGTTCCGACGTTTTTAGGTCGAATCATGATTCAACCTATTCAATGGGGCTGCCGTTGTTCTGACTTGTCGGAAAACACGTTGATCGGCGCATTAACCCCCGGATCCACGTGTTTTATCGGATTTGCGGCCAAATCCGACAGGTTTCAGTTCCGTTTTCAACAATGTCAATCTGACTCTAAAAAAAGTCAAATTGACATTGTCAAAAACAAGGCTAAACCAGTCGGATTTGCCCACAAATTGAATACTGCATTGTCAGATCCTCTCCATCGGATGCATTGAATAGACCCCGTAAGGGTAAATTTACTAAAGAGTCAGATTCTAGCTATTATCTTCTAGAAGGTGCTAGATAAATGATAAGTAGCATCTGCTTGGTTGCTATAGGCAACATCTCCACTTCTAAAAACAGCACCTTGGTAAATATACCCCCAAGTGACAGATTTTATGTAGAGATGAGCGGGTTTAGATTTACTAGGTTCTTAACGCCAGAATTATCACAAGTTCTTTTTTTCTGGATTGGCTAACCAAAACACGTCCGTGAGCCAATAAGGAGATTCGGGTAAATCCGAGTAAATCCGAGTAAAACCGAACCCGCTCATCTCTAATTTTATGAAAGGGCATCTCACCATGGGGTCTATTCATGAAGCAGTGAAAAGAGTGGAGAAACAGACCAGTGGAGAAGTTGCCCATGGCAACCAATCAGCATCTCCCTTATATTTTATAAAATGTACTTGATAAAGGCTTCCTTCAAAGCTGTTTGGTTGCCATGGACAACTTCTCCACTGGTCCTTTTCTCCACTCTTTCACTGCTTCATGAATAGACCACCATATATGGAGATCCAAGGGACTCTTCTAGACCTGAGGTAACTGTGAGCTGGGCGACCAATTGCAAGCTGCAGTAGGAAGAATGTAGATTGTGAGTTCTACCACTCAGCGCCTCATTATAATGATGCCAAAATTAACTTGATTTGCCCATTCTATATTGCTGAACAGGCCGACGCCTGGGGAAAATAGCTACATGTTATAATGCCCAGGGCTTCTGTTAGGAGCACCAGGAGAATATCTGTTATAGATGGTAATACAGCTTTAAATCAAACTGGACGCAGTCAATATGCAGCCGGAATCCCAACACCCATCAGAGTTCCGGTGCCGGAACGCCGAAAAGGTCAGGATATTTGTGCTATAACACAGCATTTTGCCTTGCAAAAATAACAGTAGACGATTGTGAGTTGAGACATAGAAATAATTCCACTATATGTCACTGAGAGTTTTACCTTCCAAGAGCAGTGGTTAATGGCACAGAACAACTATTGCAAATATGTACAGAACAAACTGTATAATTAAATGTAATAGATCTGTTTTAATCTTGGCATTTGTAGCGAATCAAAACTTTGTACATGATCAGTGATTTGCATGTCTCCTCCCACAATTCCTTAAGTTAGGCAGTTTGGGTTGTGAGGTAATGCTTATTTATAGCAGAGGTATGCGCCTGCAAATATAGAAATGTTTTCATTCTACTTTAGTTTTTATTATTACAGTGGAGAGCTGACTCTTTATTTTAGACCTCCACACCGTAACCTATAATGTCTATTCCTGTGTAACATGTCCAGAACTTTATAGGGATTAAAGAAAATATCCACAAAAAATACATCATCAAGTTACCAGCTCCTGTCTCTCCATAGCAAGCTGAACTGTGGGAAACACATACCAGGCATTTTCACTTCTGCCGGCTCTTCAACATAATATCCTTACCCTGTGTCCACAACAGGTGGGAGAGGAGAAGGAAATGGTCAGTGTGACAGTTTCTCACACAGACACTGAATGTACAGAGCCTCAGCTCTAGCGACCAACATGATGCTATTTATTCTTTAGGAACGGCTATGGTGTGGTTCTAGCAGAGGCAAGTATACCCAATCTGCCGCAGTCCCTGGCATTGTTGTTAGGGGAGGAATAATGGAAAGGCGCAGTGATATATAGAATCAAGGGCGTAGCTACCATAGGTGCAGTGAGTGCAGCTCCTATGGGGCCCAGAGCCGAGAGTGGCCACCTTCCCTGTCACAGTTACATATGTTATATACATTTTTCGCCTTTGGGTGGTAAGCTCTGAAAGTGACATAGGGTGAATTTAAGCACTAATACGATTCATAAAAGAAACTAGGGCACTACTATGGGGCATAACATTAAATAAGGCTCTACTATGGTTCAGAAAATGAACTAGGGCACTATTATAGGGCATAAAATGAACAACTGCAGCAGAGAAGTGTCTCTCTAGAAGCATTAGGACCGAGGCCACTTCAAAATGTTGCTGTGGGGCCCTCAAAGTTCTGGCTACGCCCCTGTACAGAATGGTGTTTTAAGAAAAGTGTTTTATAAAATACGTGACATTTTTAGAATTGATATGATCTTATACTGTAATATACATGATCTACCCAGAAACTAGAGATGGAAGAGAAAAGAAAAAAATAGGGAATGGTTTACCATCTATGGCAGGGGTGGCCAGACTTTTGGGACCTGGGATCTACTTTTTGTTCACTTACTTACCGGTGATCTACCGGTGTCAAACAACACCAATAATAGCGCTCACATTTAAAAACAGCATTAATAATGATGCCATCAAATAAAAGCACCAATAATAATGCACACATTTAAAAATAGCATTAATAATGATGCCATCAAATAACAGCACCAATAATAATGCGCACATTTAAAAATAGGCTTAAGAATGACAACATCAAATAAGCCCCCTCTGTGCAAATCCCCCCTTTGCAGATCCCCATTGCGCATATACCCCCCTTCCAGTCCCCTGCACAATAATCTCCTCTGTGCAGATCCTCCACCCTTTGCAGATCCCCCTTGTGTTAAAAAAAAAACCTTTGTGAAGATACCACGCTCTGTGCATAGCTCCCCAAGATACTTCCCCTCTTTGCCGATCGTCCCTCCTCTTATGAAGAAACCCCCCTTTGCATAACTGACCTGACAAGTTGTCACTCTGCCTAGCTTCAGTCCTCCCTCTACCCGCAGTTATGGCTCCCGCTTTCACGCTGCATGGCCTCCCACCCAGGCCCGGCGACATGGGGGGTCAAAGGGGACACCCATCCCGGGCCCCGACGTTGTGAGGGGCCCCAAGGTCCTGCTGCGGCAGTGCGGCAGATGCATCACGGATGGATACCTGTAATTGTAGATAGTTCAGCATTGCTTGTAAAGGCTATGGCCCCCCTGTGGTAACCCCCACTGCTCCATCCCCCTATGTCAGCTGTCCGGAACTGTTGATGTGCAATGATGTCGCGATTGGCTACGCACAACGCCACTGTGTCCTTCCTTTCTCTACTCCCGCCCGCCCTGTGTCTCTGGCATCTCTGCTCTGTGAGGAGCGGCTGAGCAGGAGCGGGTGTGTAGTTCGGCTATTGAGACCTCAAGGCCGGCACAGCGCGCAGACAGACTGCGGAATAAAACAGCCTCAGGCAGGCTGTCATCTTGTGGGTACTCGGAGCCTGGTCTGAATTGTGGAGGGTGGCTGTGTATATTGGTAAGTGTGCGCTCCCACATAACACACCCTGGATAAGTAGTGTCGTATGCAATTTTCAGACAGCATTAGTAGAGGAGTGTACATTCCTATGATTGCAACTTATTAGAAAGGAGGTTTAGCAGTTCATAGAAATGTATTCCTGTATCAACAGCACAAGTCCAGTTGCCTATGGCAATCATAGGGATGGACACCCCTCTACTAATGCTGTTTGCATAAGACTGCTTATCCAGGGTGTGTTATGTGGGATTTATTTTATTGATTAATGCCATTGATGTTTTTACAATGTTTTGTATATAAAACATACCTGTATAATTCTTTTAATGTTATTCTATCCAGTCAAGAAATCATTTATCAGCGCCACCATCTCTTTGTATTTATATATTGTTTATTGTGGGTCTAATTACCCCCTTTTTTATTGTGGCAGCTTTAAAGCGCCTGGACTGTATTTATTTTCCATTTTGGCTTCTAAAAGGAGCTGTATAAATATGGACTGTTTCCCACGGAATGTAGTGGTGATCCCGGCGTTTGGGATCCCAGCAGTCAGAATGCCGGTGCTGAAATTCAGACACCTGTCAGAATGCCAACGCCGGCATCCCAGCTGTCAGAATCCTGAACATAAGTATGCAGGGGAGGGTTAGGGTTATGCTGTGGGGGGAGGGTTAGATTTGCAGGGAGAGATGTGTGGGTCTGAGGTCAAGGGGCGTAGGCGGCCCTGCAGAGATATCAGTGTACCGGGCCCCACAATTTCTGTTGCCGGCCCTGCTCCCACCGGCTGCTTCTCCTGTAGTTGTCACCACCGGCTGGATCAAACTTGACTCAACTAGCGCCCAGACTCCTCACATCGCGGGGTGACGTCATTATGTCACCCTCAAACTGCATCCATTGGGAACTGTGAAGAGAAGCAGCGGTGGCAGGCTCCTTAGAGTTATTTTATGTTAAATCTAAAAAAACACAAAAAAACCTAATTGCCACATCTCTGCTATCGAAGGTTGTTGTACATCCCTTGTAAAAATGTTCTACCTACTTTGCACCAAGGTCTAAGGGCTGGTAGCTACTCCTCTGTTTATTTGCAAATTAGTCTGCAGAGCTTTTGCATTACTAAATCTTTATTTTACAGTGCAGTTTACTGCTGCTCTTCTTTCTGTTGTCTGCCTTGCATAAAAGATTCAACAATAGAAAAAGTGCTGGTGAATTCTCACATTCCACTATAATGCTCATGAAAGTAGATTTCTGAATGTGTTACTACGGCTTCACAGCAGTTGCCTAGTAACGTTTCCCATAATGCCCTTACAATGCTTTTTACAGAATAGAAGAGATCATTAAAAATTAAATCTCTATACTGCTTCTGACATGTAGCATTTGCTCCAGAAAGCTTTTAGGGTTCTCTCTTCCTGGTTATAAATCCTATGACAAATATTTGTGCGGGATTCACTCTCTCATAAGAATAGGAAACAAAAAGATATTCTGTAAGCTGAGCTTGGGATGTCTTTATTATCAGTGCAGGAGGTTTTTCCTCAATACAGGCAATGTTTCATCTTGTAGAAGGTTAGTAAGTAAACAGAAGATAATGGAATCAAGATTTGCTGTGTATGAAATGTAATTTAACAGATGTGTGTCATCTCTTTAGGCTTGGATTCAACACGAATTGCATCTTTTATCAAATACTTTGTGCTTGGAAAGCAATGATAGGTCATCAAAGGGGGAGGGGGGGTTATAAAAATATTTTTTAAAATTGACAGTTGTTCTATTGTGTCCAGTTTGGTTAAAATGGATTAAACTGGTTGCTGGATCTGCCAGTGTGTGTCAGTAACAAGCATAGCCAAGTATTCTTCTTTTTTTTTTTAAGATAGTGTCAGATATGGGCATGAAGGGCCCACCAGGGAATGCAGTGGTAGGTGCCCAAGCCTTACCTACTCACCCGGATTCTGCAGGAGACACCCAGTTTCTCGGGTAGTTCCCTGCAGCCCCGGAAGAGTGGGCACCCCTCCCGCAATGGGTAGCTAAATAGGGCAAAATCGCGGACCTGGTGGAGGGGGCAGGGCTTAATGACGTGATTATATGCAAATCACATCATTGAAGCTCCGCCCCTATGCAAATACCAACCAATTGCAATATTTTCTCATGCATTGGGTGGGGCCCAATGATGCCCCCATCGCCGCCCACCTGCTTCTCCTCTCCGGATATCTCCCGGTGAAGAGAAAAGAAATGTAGGTAAGTATGGCCCAAGCTTAAGGGGTGTGACCGGCCACCAATGAGAATGTGCTTATCCTTTTCTTACTTCAATAGTCTTCAACTGCACCAAATTCCGCGGTTTTCTGCCACCTGATACTTATTCCAGTGAGATCTGCTGATGTAGCTGTGTTTATTTACCCTGTACTTGTCCTATATTGTCTTCAACAGTGAGTTGCTGTTTTCCTGTTTTGATTATTTGTTTATGTACTCTGTAACCGGGCGTTGCGGATCCCTTGTGGCGCCCTATAAATAAAGGATAATATTAATAATAATAATGAGAAAGGATATGCAAAGAACAGTGCCCCTTTTATAAAGGAAGTCACAGGGGTGTGTCAGGAGGACCAATCACTTTGATTGGCAGGAGTGCTAATATTGGTGTAGCTTCCATAGAAATAAACCAAGCATTGAGGTTCACCCATGATCCTATTCCAGAAAGTGAGGTGGTGGGGCCATCAGGCATTGGGGCCCACCATGAGTTTCCCCTATACGCCTATGGAACAGTCCGACCCTGAAGCTCACCACGCTAATGTGACTTAGTGTGGACTTGTGGATATTTTGTGCATTGTACAGTTTCAGATGATTTTTCAGTAAGGTAGAACATTCAACATTACCGTGGTACTTCCTCCTTTCTACTGCAGGACCTGAGCCCTTGATCTAGTACATCGCTTCTCACCACTTGTGCTTTATTAGTATATATTATATTTGTTATATAAAGATGCACGACTGGTCTAATATTACTATAGGTAAGAGATGACTCTTTCAAACAGTGTTGCTAATTTCAAGTCCTATCTTTATGGACAAGCGTCTTTTTTTATATTTAACGTTTATGTTTGGCATTCTTAACACTTCCTGTTAATTCTTTGTTTACAACCAGTTCCCTTCCTGTTCTGTTTACAAAGGCAGAATGAGAGCACATGTTTCTTGTGTTCACTACATTACACTATGCCCATATGCTGCTAATTTCATAGACTAGCTTTTCAGTATGTAAGTCTTTCAGGTTCTGATTACATACCTACTTCAATAAGGTTAAGCATAAACTCTTTGTGGCAAATCTAGTTAAAATATAGACTGTTGATTAAATTTAATTTGTAGCTTTTAGATGTGTGTGTGATAAATACATTTATAATACTAGTATTTTGGACCCATTGTACACCAGTCCACTAGTTTCTGTGACTGGTGTTGCAAGGTTTTTTCCATGTCCTCCATAACTCTAACCCCTTGTCTCTTATTTCTCCACCTTCCCACACCCCCTATCTTCCTATATCTTATTGTTCCCTTTCACCTCCCCATCTCCCTGTCTCTCATCTCTGCCCCGCCCTAACTCTCATCTCTGTCCCCCTCCCCCTAACTCTCATCTCTGTCCTGCTCACTGTTCAATCTCAATCTCTCTCTCAGTGGGTCAGTCTGAAAAACTAAGTATATCTAATGCTTATTTTTTGAGCCAGTGGCTCACCAAAACGCTGTCTGTTCTACTTCTAATCCCTTTGTATTCTTGTTTTTCTCCTCTGCAGTTCCATCAGGTGAGAAGAGTAATGACCATCCTTTTCCTTACTATGGTTATTTCATACTTCAGTTGCATGAAAGCTGCCCCCATGAAAGAAGCCAGTGTCAGAGGACAAAGTGGCCTGGCGTATCCGGGTCTTCGGACCCACGGTACTCTGGAGAGCATAGGTGGGCCAGTGAGCAGTTCAAGAGGAGGAGGACTTCCATCCCTAACAGATACCTTTGAACATGTCATAGAGGAACTCCTAGAAGAGGAACAAAACATAAGGCAGAGTGAGGAGAACAAGGATTCCGATTTGTATTCATCAAGAGTTATGCTGAGCACTCAAGTGCCTTTGGAGCCTCCTTTGCTTTTCCTTCTCGAGGAGTACAAAAACTACCTGGATGCTGCAAACATGTCTATGAGGGTGCGGCGCCACTCAGACCCAGCCAGACGTGGGGAACTGAGCGTGTGTGACAGTATTAGTGAGTGGGTGACTGCAGCAGACAAGAAAACTGCAGTGGACATGGCGGGGCAAACAGTTACTGTTCTTGAAAAAGTCCCAGTACCCAAGGGTCAACTGAAACAATATTTCTATGAGACCAAATGCAATCCTATGGGCTACATGAAGGAAGGTTGCAGGGGCATCGACAAGAGGTATTGGAACTCGCAATGCCGAACTACCCAGTCTTATGTGCGCGCTCTCACTATGGATAGCAAAAAAAAAGTTGGTTGGCGCTTTATAAGGATAGACACTTCTTGTGTATGTACACTGACCATTAAAAGAGGAAGATAGTGAATTTATCTTGTAAAGATTATATTGAGAAGAAAATTATCTATTTGTATATATACATAACAGGGTAAATTATTCAGTAAAAAAAATAATTTTATGGACTGCATGTATAAATGAAGTTTATACAGTACCGTGGTTCTACAAATCTATTTATTGAACATATCCATAACCTAAGGGAAAACAGAGTCTTCTGCGCACAATGTAGCCTGTACTCTGCTGGAGGGGCTAGGACCCAATTGCTGTGCAATTCTTCCGTGGCCCCTCCAGCAGTACACGGGTTAAGAAATAAGCCTGCATTACGTTCCTCAATAACATTGTGGTTTTTTGATGTTGCCAAGAATTGAAAACATAAAAAAATTATAAACAAGCATGCATGCTGCTTCAATTGTGAATTGATAACACTCTGTCTTCATCCAGGCAAAAGGGAAAAAAAAATGCGAACCAAAACATTCTGTTTACACTTTAGACAGTATCTTTATTCATGTCGGTATTATATCTGTTTACTGCTTTAAACTTCTGATAGCGTTGGAATTAAACAATGTCAAGGTGCTGTTGTTATAGCTCTACTGTTTAATTTTTAATTTTTTGTGTTTTTTTTATTTTAATTCCTGAAAAAGTTGCAAAGAGCTTGTTATGAATACGTGTTCTAGCTGAAAAAAAAAGCAGACCTATATTTAATTTTTTGTATGTTGTGAAGGTGTTTGCAAACTCGAATCAGACTACTGATCAAAAAAATAAAATAAAAAAAAGTTAAGGCAATTAAAAAAAAGAAAAAAAATCAATGTTCATGTTAAACGTTTTCGACCTGCATTCGAAAAGGAGTTCTATTTCTCAGATTGAAATTAGGACATTTTTTTTTTCTCTTTCTAACAAGCTTTTGTGTGCTACAATACAGCTGTGTACGCTATTCTGAATTTAATGCAAGATTGGTGAATTTCTGGAGACTCATAGCAAAAGGAAGCTGCAGATTAGAGCCAGTGGGAACTTTAAATATCTTGTGAAGATGGACAGAATAATCAAGGGATCTGTTGACATTTGCATTACAAATGCTGCCTGGATGTTGTTTATCTAAGCACTTTTGGCCACGTAACATAGTCCTCTTAATGCTAATAGGCAAACAAATCAGATGTGTAGCAGTCACCAGGTTTCTAGGGAAAGTAATAAAGATTTGGATGTTGTGATGTGTGCAGGACACTATAGAGCTGATAAAAAAAAATCATAGACGTTGCTTAAAACAACACATCATTACAGATCAACTAAAAGAACGTTGAAGACGTGGCTTCCTAAATATAGTAATACAATTTTTTAGGATTGTGTATCCTGTGACTACAGAGAAAGTAGCCTTTTTATTTTTTTCTAGTGAAATGACAGGATAACTATTGGTCCATCACACAAAATAGATGCCTTCAGTTTCTATAGGGAATATTTACACTTGAGGGTCTAGTACAGCAATGGGGAACCTCCATCACTGGTCTAGTACATGAAAAGTTACATCCCAACCGTCACTATTTTAGTGGAACAGTCATCATAAGCAGTGTGCAGATTAGGATGGGGTGCACAAAGAAGTAGATGGATAGTTATCAGAACACAGTGGGTGTGAATAGATGGATTGAAGCATTGTTTGGGTACATTGGGGTGTGGTTATCATAGAAAGGGGTCTGGTCTGCTATGGTCTCAATTTTGCCCAGAATAATGTTCTGAACAGGGGCTGGTCCTACAAGGAAGGTGCTGCATCATCCCTATGATGGTGTCATCACTCCACCTCCAGACGTGCACAGAGAGCCTTAATAGTCACAACTGGGACTGGCCATGACCCCACAACTTGGCAATGCCCCATAAGTTTTGGGGTCTGAAATATATCCTTGCAGGCCCTAACTTTGAGGCATGCTAACCGAAAAACAGCCATTGTTTGCAAATCAGCAGTGCCCAGGCTAAAATAGTGTCCAACTATTCAAATTCTTTTTTTGACTGACCATTTTAGAGCAAACATTTGGTAACACATACTTGAAAGTAGTAAAAATGTTCTCAAAACATTCCAGATTTCCAGCAATCTGAAGGGTAATGGTCTGTCAGAAGATAAACATAACTCAATCCAAATGAGTGTGTTTTGGGTGGATCTGGGTGTGGTTTAGCAGATTTGGGCATGGTCTATTTAGTGTGGAACTTCTATTTGGGAAGTTGGTCGTTATGAGTAATATTATGGGGGATATTCAATTGTTTGATAAGTCGGTTGGGTGTCTGTTTTTTCCTGTCTATTAGATAGGAAAAAACACACCCAACTGACTTTTCAAACAAGTGAATACCCTCCAATGTCAAACCAACAAAAGTCAGGCCAGTTTCTCACTAGTAAACATACATTGTGATATTGGTGATCTGTGACCTTTGCTGGGGCCCATAAAATGGAATGCTCATTTGCACAACTGACATTGAAAACACACATATTTAGTAGTAGATTTAATATAAAGCAGGGGTTCTACTTTGCATAAGCTCAAGTGAGTTAAACTCCTATTCTACCAAAGCAGTAGTTTGTACTAGCTGGTACATGGAAGTAATCCATTCCAAAACAAAATCCTCAATTGCTATTAAGATGATCTTCCCTATCATTGCAGTTCATTTTTCTGCTACCTTATGGCTGAAATAAAGCACTCTCATGGTATTTTTTATGAAAAATACCATGCGAAATTCAGGGAAAAGATTCACAGGGACATAGCTCTCTCGCAAGCTCTGTCCCTGCATGCGATAATTGACACATCCCTGTGATGTATTCAATTATCAAAATGCAAATTTGGGCACAATTATTAGATCCCATCCATATCTGAGATGCGGATTGTGATAAATAAGCCCTTTTATCGTCTCTGCTGCAGCATCAGGATGAACTGCTTTCCAAAGTCAAATATACAGTAGTCTTAGGGTTCTAACTAATGACAACTGTATGCTTGCCAATGTCTGTTTTAGTGAATAGTGGTAGTAGATGGGTTGTGATAGCCCCAATACTGTATTTCAATATATATTGGATACAAATTGACTGCATATGTATTGAAAACGGTATTTTACAATAAGACAGCAGGACAATTAATAGTAATTGTCACATCCTCTTCTAATGAATTAGGGGGAGATGTAATTAGCAGTGAAAAGAGTGCAGAAGTGAGCCAGTGGAGAACATTGAAGTAAAGTTTCAAATTTGCATACTATAAAATTTTACAGAGCAGCTGATTGGTTGCCATGGGCAACTTCTCCACTGGCTCACTTCTCCACTGGCTCACTTCTCCACTCTCAGCTGATTGGTTGCCATGGGCAACTTCTCCACTGGCTCACTTCTCCACTCCACTCACTTCTCCACTCATCTCCCCCTTAATCTACTAAATAATGGGTGAAGTCACATTTTTATCAGTCGTTTAGTTCAAATTTGAGTCTGTTGTTTTTACCCTGCAGAAATAGTATAGAACAATAAGATTCCCGTTCTCATATATTATACAATATATTGTACATATTCTTTGTTTACATGCAGTAAGGCCACATTCACAAGCAATCATGGAGTGGTTGGTTTGAATTTAAGTCAACCAATCATTACCATATTTGCTGTCCACATTTACTGCAATGCAAATTTACACTCCATATGCAAAATGTTCCATATAATAGGATAATGTAACACCATTTTCCTTTTGGGTATATTGCACCTTATCTTCCATAATAAAACTGCTGATGTTTTCAGCATCTAGTCTGGCAGACCAGTTCCCAGATTGCCTTAAACATGTATTTGGGAACGTTTATGAAAGTTGGCGGACAAAAAAAGTGTCTGTAATTCATAGAATTATCAACTTTACAGCTTTTATTGCTGTACTTTAATGCACCATTTTCCAGTTCCACAGTTTTCATATACAGTATGTCTCCTAGAATTTTCTTGGGGATGCTTCTCATGTCTTTGTTCCTTCTTTCATCTTACCTATATTCCTGCAAATCATCGGCCTTTTCAAAATATCTCTGGATAAAGTAAAAATGGCTGCCAGACACATACGGTCAATTTGCGCAGGCTCATAGACATTGGCATGTCATGTAGTGGCAGAGGAGTTGGTTCAATAAGGATGGCACATAGCAGACAGAACTCAGAGGGGTGCTCCAAAGTTTCTTTGCATACTACATCATGTGCCATGTAACTGTGGTTGCCATGGTAGCCCTGAACATAAATTATTAATTGCAGCCTGATGTAAACAAAGCTGTGGAAATATATTTTCTTATTTTTTTTTTAAACTGAACTGTTGCTTTAACTGAGCACTAAGGGGGACATCTATTAAATGTGGTGCACATTAAAAGGTGTATCTATAAAAGTAAAATATTTCTAATAATCTTCTACAATTAAATAAAAAAATAAAACAACAGACATGATTTGTTCCAATAATCAACAGCATGATTTTCATGTGTTCCAAATTTTATAAATAGGTGTAGATGTGTAAGTTAAAACCTTGCTAAGGAATAGACAGATATATGTGATTAGCATCAATGTACAAACTCTACTAGTGTGTGAAAAACTGGTTTGACAGCCTCAAAATTCTTCCAAGTCTACAATTCAAAAAGGTACAGGTTTTAATATTAGTATTTGGAAAAAGTTTATATACTGCCACTGCATGAAGGCCAAATCACACTGTTTATAAAATTAGATAGACATTGTCAAATATCCTTTTCCATTATAAAATGCATGTACAGTGATGTCAATCAGTACATATGTTTAAAAAGTAATCTAATGAAGACTCATTAAAGGGGAACACCACCTTTAGATACATTTATTTTTGAGAGAGTTTTTTTATTATTACCCTGGAAAATGACAAATGAGACATTTTGAATATAAATAGGAATCTGTTGTCATACTTAACAAAAATACACAAATATTATTTAACATTTTCTATAAAGCTCCAGTTTAAAAATACCTTAGTTTATGTATTTTATCAATGGTTTAAACACTGTGGTCATCCTCATAATATTATGCAATGTACAACAATGTTAAACTAATAACTTTGTCGATTAATGAAAAAAAATTATAAAATCTTTTGACCTTTTTATTAAACTGTTACCACTTTATAATAAGCTAGAAAAATTTGAAACTTTGACCTTTCATATGAAGACATAACTAAATAGTTTCTTCCTACTTCTGCCACCATGGTCTGAAGAATTAAAACTGTAGGGATCTGTGTCAAGGGAACAGTAGTGGGTTTCCCACCAAAGCCCAAAGAGATGTGTCACTGCAGAACTTTAGAATATATATATATATATATATATATATATATATATACTAAAGTTCTGCAGTGACAAAAGTTTCAAGTTGTTATTGAAATGGACCAAATCTACTTTATTGATGCACAATCATAGATAAGATTGTAATATTAAATGCTTCTTCCAGAAAATGGATTAAGAATCACAGGAAAGACTTACAGGTAACAATCTGAGTCAGTATTTATTAAACCAGTCCTGTGAAAAAGGAGGTTTGTGGATTCAGCAAATGATGCAAACATCAATGTATAGCTAATAATCTGCATCTTTAAAAATTGATATGTTGTAACCAATGGCAACTAATCATAAGGTTTGTTGCCACTGGATGATAATTACTGGTTGACTGCTAAGGCTTACAGCATATATTGCTGTTTGCCACATGTTATTAAATAATATATATATATTTTTTTTTACATGTGTTAAAATAAGAATAAGCTTTTCACATCTAGATTAAAAGGGGTGGTTAAGCAATCCAAAGAAGGAAGTAAGCTACTTAACTGTCTGATACTTGGTATTCTGCTATTCTTCCAGGAATAAAGTTAAGAAACAAACTGAAAGTTAAATAAAAAGTAGACTCTGAGAGTTCCCTAGTCATGTCAGTGTGTCCTGTGTATACATATCTATGTTGGTAAATATATATATTTATATATACACACACAATCTGTAAATATTTGTATGTATGAATATGTATATACATGTACATATGTGGATACATATAGAAATCTATATTTATATATGCTATGGATAAAACCAGAAATCGCCAATGGCAGCTCCAGAGTTGGGGCTGAAGCTCAGTTCTAAATTAAAATAGGGGAGACATCAACTGCCAGTGAGTCAGTTTGAAATGGCAGTTGGTGACAGTTTGATATTTGAACTGAACTGCATCACCTGCTCTGGAGCCGCAATTGGAATCACTATCCTTAAAACTCCTAAAAATTTTAGATTATTTTACTGTAGATTTTTTTTAGCCCAATACCCAGGATTGTTTGCCACATATTGTGAAGATCTCAATGAAATGCGCAAAAGGAATTTTCTTGAACATTATTCAGGATTCTGACCTTATCCATAGCCTATATCGAGTGCAAAATGAACCCCAAATATGCAAATGTCAGAGATGATGATATGAGGCAGTTAGACGCAACGTCAAAGATATATTCAGGAGTGTTTTGGAAACCAATCCATATAGTACATAGTTATTATATGCCACAGCAAACACACCTCAGATGCTAGGCTTGGCAGTTCTAGCTGAACCAGGCTGCAGGACTGACTTCCTTGTCAATCATATTTATTTATTTTTCGTTATGCCGTGGTCTGTTCGTGGCAAAGGTATATCTTGCATGTCACATACCTACCGCCTTGTTAAAGTGAGACACTTTGAATATGTAAGTTTCATGTATGTGGCCTTGTTCTCTCTGGAGGAAAAAAAAGTATATATTTTCACAATGTGTAACAAATATTTATTGTATGTTAAGTATATTTATATAATTATGTTATTGAAAACATTGAGAATGGCATTTAAACTGAAACGCAATTTGAAATCATATTGTAAATAGGATTACCTCTATTTAAGTGTACTACATAACATATAATATATGTTCAAAAAATAGAAATTTTTAATGTTTTTAAATATATTTTCAAAATATACAAACTATGTTTTGGACCATGCTTTTTTCTTCTGTCTACATATACACACACGTTCTTTAGAGTATTTTATAATTTCTTGTAATATTATATGAGTTTCACACGTCATATCAACAGGAAACTTTTAGTGGAAAACGATGTTGATTCTTAGAAGCTGGGATTGGGATCTGAAGGGTTAAACCACAGAATGAACCCACATTATAACATATGGAAGGAGAGTTATTGTATTTTTTTATTTTTTTACAACTTTTTACAGGAGTAGGTTGGCTTATTTTGATCTTTTATTTAAGTGTATTTTGCCCAAGGCTTGCACTCCCCTCATTCTGTCTTTTAAGAAATAGGCCCTACCACTTTAGCATGTATTACATGCCTCATATTGTAAGTGTTATATGATGAAATGCATAATGCAGGCAAGATCAGGACCACTTTATACAAGTAACTTTTTTTTCTGTTATAGAGCAAAAAAGTAGATTTAAAGTAGCTAATGTTATAAGGATGTACGTTTATTTTGTGTTATTTTTCTTTTAGCTAAGTGGGATGTTTTCACATTTCATGAGATTATCATTTAATAAGACAAGTTGCGGTCGGGTTTGCTGACTTTGACAATGAAAACTGAAAAGTGATTGGCAACGTTTTGGTTTGTTGCTAAAACTGTCAAGCCTACATCGAAATGGTAGCTATTTACTAAAAAGTTTCATGGAAAGTTTAAAAACAAAAAACAAAAAGATACATGTGCCAAGATACTCTAAGAAGAAACTATTCTATTTCACTTTATTACAAATGTTCTAAAGAGAAAATCCTTCATATACAGTATGCTGAATAAAAAGAAAAAAAATCTATATGGTATAATGTATCCAGAATTCAAACTTCCGGGTTTTATATCTCAAAAAAGCTTGTTGGTGTTTTTGGCTGTCAGGAAGGTTAAAAACCTCAGAAAACCTTTCACATATATTTTAGAGCTTTTTTTTTTTATTTCATGTCAGTTTGAGATTAGTAATGATTACATTTCTATCTTAATCAGTGATAGGATGGCATTTTCTGCCTTATGGTAAAAATAGAACACTTTTAAAAACTGTTTTAGCTCATCTGTTAATTTACAGGCAGACTTAACCTATATTCATCAAGTGAATTAAAAAAATAACTAGATGGACTTTTACAGCGCTACAGTACTCTGTTTACTCACCTATGAACAAAAGACCATAGCAGAAAGTCAGCCTCTAGCTATTATAACTGTCACACAATCATCACACGATTGAACACGTGTAGAATACATATTGCCAAAGGTTTGTAAATTATCGTTTAAGGGAAATTAAAATTATAAAACAAAAAGAAATAAAGTTCAGAAGTCTTTTGTATTTTGGGTGCACAAATAAATACAACATGAAGGTATCAAAGCTATATATAAAAGTACACAAAAGCTGTTAACTTTGGAAAGACCTTCCATCACTGATACATAGATTTCATATTATGTACATGCATGATTACTTCAGATTATTTCCAGCTGTTTTGGGGTCTTATATATCAATCTGTTTGGCCAAGTAAATCAAGTTTCTACAAGATTTACACTAAATTAAGTAAAGAGGCTATTAAACACGGGTCTAATATAGGTGATATTGCAGATAGGGGTATATATGTACTAGAGTCTGAGTGTGCCAGAGGTGCAGGATGTCGGCAAGAATCAGAGCCGGATTTCCCACTAGGCACGTGAGGCACATGCCTAAGGGCAGGCCCTGCTTGGGGCGGCACAGCAGTTTCCCCCCACCCCAGACCAGAGGAGCAGCACAGCAGTCCCCACCGCCCTGCTCGTGGTGGTTCTAGGGCTAGCAGGGTGGGTAGTCACCCCACCAGCGCTATTTATGCTGCTTGCATCACCCCGTCAGCCTCCCGCTGCTCGCATCCCTCCTCCCATCTGCCTGTCACTTCCCCCACTGGCCTCAACCCCCCGCAGCTACTCACTTGTCATTAAAAGAGCTGGGAGCTGAGGGACAGGAACCGGCGCAAATGGTGGTGAGTGACACACACATACACACAACGTGGCGCAATGTGTATGAGAGGCTCGACCTGGTGCAATGTGTATAAGAGGCTCTACCTGGCGTAGTGTGTATAAGGGGCTCTACCTGGTGTAACATATATTAGAGGCTCTAACTGGCTCAATGTGTGGTTCTCAAACTTTGTGCTGGGGCACCCTAGACTGCCTCGGGACAGTTGCAGGGTGCCTCGGGTTGGTAACAGAGGACCTTCGGCATGCACTGTCCCTGTTTTCAATGGGGAAGGAAGGGCACCAAAGGAAGCGTGTGCCCTGGGCTACAGGATCTACAACTGGCCCTGCTCCATCCCCCACATCAATGGAGCAGCACGGCAGTTCCTCCCCCCTTAACCTCCCCAGTATCAGTGGAGCTGCACGGCATTTCCTCCCCCACATTAGAGGTGTGGCATGACAGTACCCCCCCACAACCACATCAGAACAGCGACACAGCAGTTCCCGCCCCACGCATCAGAGCAGCGGCACAGCATGGCATTCCCCCTCCGGCCACCACATTAGAGCAGCAGCAGATGGAGGGCGGGTGGACAGGCTGGTCGGGAGGAATGGGGGGATATTCGGCGGCCGCTATCATTGTGCTTGGGAAGGGGGGGTGGACAATATCATTGCATTGTGCCTAGGGGTGGACTGACCCCTAAATCCGGCTCTGCCTAGAATGGCCACATTTTTAAAGTGGCAATCATTTACAAGACAAAACCAGGTTGGACCCTATATATATACCCCATCTTCTGTGTTTTATGCAACACCAAACAGCAACTCTTCATCCCCATGCAAAGTATAGGGACATTACAGTTATGCAGCTTATCAAGCTGTGAAAATCAAAAGGTTTTGGAGACTGGCTAAAATAGATAAAGCCATGTGAAAATGATGTTAGCCCATTTTCCCGTAATGGAGCAGCCTAGTTGGAGATAGAGCATGCGAACGTTCCCTAGTGTAGGGGATCTTTTTGTGATTGTCATGTCTTCAAAATGATTCGTGGTGCCCCTCCATATCACTGGAAAATGGAATTCATAGACATGGATAATGGCAGCACAAATATTGGGGGTACTGAAGAACCCACAGAGCTGGCTCCTATGCCAGTAGCTGTCACTTTACTTTTACCCATAAGTTGGATGGGCTCCGATAGGAGTCTATGGGGGTAATTCAGACCTGATCGCTAGGCTGCATTTCTCACAGCCTGCGAACAGGTCTGAACTGCGCATGCATATGCACCGCAATGCGCGGGCACGAAGGACCGCAGCAACGGGGACCATTGCATAGCAATGGGATGGTGCGAAAAAAGCGATCGCACGGGCGATCGCAAGGTGACTGACAGGAAGAAGGCGTTTGTGGGTGGCAACTGTTTTCAGGGCATGTCTGGAAAAATGCTGGCGTGTCCAAGAGTTGGAAGGGAGGGTGTCTGACATCAATTCCACTCCCGGACAGGTTGAAGTGATCGCAGTGGCTAAGTAAGTCCTGGGCTGCGCAGAGACTGTACAAAATCAGTTTGTACAGCTCTGCTACACATGCGATCGCACACTTGCACAGCTAAAATACCCTCCCCCTGTAGGTGGCGACTATCTGATCACAGGGCTGCAAAAATTGCTGCCCAGCAATCAGGTCTGAATATAGGCCCTATGTACCCATAACTGCCCCTTAATAAGCAGCCCTCAAATAACATTTCAAATGGCAGCAATATGTGGGGATAAAGAATGTTCATTTTTAGGGCTGCTCTACAATTCTTAATAGGAAGGGGCCTTGGACTTTAAATGATGGCAGTTAAATGAAGTATCAATAAACATTATGCCATCTTGCCACATATACAAATAAACTAGGAAACCTAAAACACAAGGATGAGCAAGAAACAAAGAATGATATAAAAAAAAAGCCATACTTTCTGACATTCCTGTTTTGTGGCGGAGAAGTATATGCCAATAAACCCAAGCCATACACAGTGCACTCTCATTTCTGAAACTGAAATTGGAAATTTTGGTGGGTATTAAATGGTGTTCTAACTCTAGTCAAATTCACCTTATAAACCTACCAGTTCTGAATCTTTGGTTAGATAAACACACTAATAGAACATGTCTGACTGTTACTACTCCCTCCATGTAGGTTTAGCTGTTTGAATCATTTAGCGCTATTAAGATAACATGGCAACTTTGGCATTTGCTTACACCAGCCTGATTATTACACTGTAAACAGTGAAGGAGCAGCAGCAGTTAAAGCAAGGGTGTAGCTACCATAGGCGCAGGCAGTGCAGCTGCTGTGGGGCCCAGATTTGAGAGGGGCCCACATTCCCTGCCAAAGATACATGTGTTACATACATTTTTCTCAATTGGGTGGTACGTAAGTGTTCTTTCAAACTTTTTACTTGGGGCTGTCAATATATCTAAGTATGCCCCTGTACCTGCTCATTGTAGTGTGGTATACAATGAACTGGAGGGCATTTTAATGTTATATAATATGAACCGGGGCACTATTATGAGGCACAATATGAATGGGGAGCACTATATAGCATAATGTGAATTCGGGGTACTGTGCGGCATAATGTGTACTGGCCAGAGGCGTCACTAGGGTTGGTGTCACCCGGTATGGTAACTTATGGTGTCACCCCCATGGACCTCCTTCCGTATCACACCACACGGAACCCTTTGTAATGTTTTTGTACTAGTTTTACTTATAAATCATAATTCCTGTACTGTATATCACTGAATGCAATGGCAATAGTAGTAAGTAACATAAACAGCTAATAATATACATAGCCTTAGTCTCATAACAAAAACTTAAAGCAGAGTGTGTGTGTGTGTGTGTGTGTGTGTGTGTGTGTGTGTGTGTGTGTGTGTGTGTGTGTATACATATATACAGTACTTATTTTATATATATATATATATATATATATATATATATAAAACATAATCTGGCACTCCAAGCACTTTGAAACAGTATGAATGCTAGAGCCCTTCTTAAAAAGTCAAACCCAACCTGCACAGAAGACGAAGAAGGCAGCACATCACCAATAAACAAAGATTGTTACTGATTTTGCATACTTAGTTCTGTCTACGTCATTTTATATATATATATATATATATATATACAGTATATACACTGCTCAAAAAAATAAAGGGAACACTAAAATAACACATCCTAGATCTGAATGAATGAAATATTCTTATTAAATACTTTGTTCTTTGCATAGTTGAATGTGCTGACAACAAAATCACACAAAAATTATCAATGGAAATCAAATTTATTAACCCATGGGAGGTCTGGATTTGGAGTCACACTCAAAATTAAAGTGGAAAAACAGTACAGGCTGATCCAACTTTGATGGAATGTCCTTAAAACAAGTCAAAATGAGGCTCAGTAGTGTGTGTGGTCACCACGTGCCTGTATGACCTCCCTACAGTGCCTGGGCATGCTCCTGATGGGGTGGTGGATGGTCTCCTGAGGGATCTCCTCCCAGACCTGGACTAATGCATCCGACAACTCCTGGACAGTCTGTGGTGCAACGTGGCATTGGTGGATGGAGCGAGACATGATGTCCCAGATGTGCTCAATTGGATTCAGGTCTGGGGAATGGGCGGGCCAGTCCATAGCATCAATGCCTTTGTCTTGCAGGAACTGCTGACACACTCCAGCCACATGAGGTCTAGCATTGTCTTGCATTAGGAGGAACCCAGGGACAACTGCACCAGCATATGGTCTCACAAGGGGTATGAGGATCTCATCTCGGTACCTAATGGCAGTCAGGCTACCTCTGTAGAGAACATGGAGGGCTGTGCGGCCCCCCAAAGAAATGCCACCCCACACCATTACTGACCCACTGCCAAACCGGTCATGCTGGAGGATGTTGCAGGCAGCAGAACGTTCTCCTTGGCGTCCTCAGACTCTGTCACGTCTGTCACATGTGCTCAGTGAGAACCTGCTTTCATCTGTGAAGAGCACAGGGCGCCAGTGGCGAATTTGCCAATCTTGGTGTTCTCTGGCAAATGCCAAATGTCCTGTACAGTGTTGGGCTGTAAGCACAACCCCCACCTGTGGACGTCGGGCCCTCATACCACCCTCATGGAGTCTGTTTCTGATCGTTTGAGTAGACACATGCACATTTGTGGCTTGCTGGAGGTCATTTTGCAGGGCTCTGGCAGTGCTTCTCCTGTTCCTCCTTGCACAAAGGCGGAGGTAGCGGTCCTGCTGCTGGTTTGTTGCCCTCCTACGGCCTCCTCCACATCTCCTGATGTACTGGCCTGTCTCCTGGTAGCACCTCCATGCTCTGGACACTACGCTGACAGACACAGCAAACCTTCTTGCCACAGCTCGCATTGATGTGCCATCCTGGATGAGCTGCACTACCTGAGCCACTTGTGTGGGTTGTAGACTCCGTCTCATGCTACCACTAGAGTGAAAGCACCGCCAGCTTTCAAAAGTGACCAAAACATCAGCCAGAAAGCATAGGAGCTGAGAAGTGGTCTGTGGTCACCACCGGCAGAATAACTCCTTTATTGGGGGTGTCTTGCTAATTGTCTATAATTCCCACCTGTTGTCTATTCCATTTGCACAACAGCATGTGAATTGATTGTCAATCAGTGTTGCTTCCTAAGTGTACAGTTTGATTTCACAGAAGTGTGATTGACTTGGAGTTACATTGAGTGGTTTAAGTGTTCCCTTTATTTTTTTGAGCAGCGTATATATATATATATATATATATATATAGCAGTGTTGCGGAATCACGGCACTATTAAACATGTGCAGACTCCAAGATAAATCCAACGTATTAAAATGTCCTGAAACATTAGATTTATCTTGGAGTCTCTGCATGTTTAATAGTACCACGAGTGCCGCTCCACTGCTATATATATATTTGTATTTCAGTGATGCAGTTAAAGGTAGGGCACCGGACTAAGCAGATTATTTAAACAAGGAGTGTCGGCCACACAAGTTTCATATACATATATATATCTTCAGAAAAGGGGGCGTAGCCACTCAAAAGGGGGCATGTCCATGTTTACCACACTATATATTCCATATACACATTATGCACCACAATAGTAGGACCCCTTATACTATCTAGTACTGGTGCCCCTTTCACATTATACCACACAGTATGAGCTGAAACTCACATGATAGCACACGGAATGAGCCGAAATTCACATTATAGCACACGATATGAGTTGAAATTCACATTATAGCACACGGTAGGAGCCGAAATTCACATTATAGCACACGGAATGAGCCGAAATTCACATTATAGCACACGGAATGAGACGAAATTCACATTATAGCACATGGTATGAGCCGAAATTCACATTATAGCACACAGAATGAGCCAAAATTCACATTATAGCACACAGAATGAGCCGAAATTCACATTAAACCACACGGTATGAGCCGAAATTCAGGGAGAGTGACAGAGAGAGGGACAGCAGGGGAATACAGTAGGGACTAGGGAGAGAGAAGGGCAGCAGGGTAAGATTACTCATTTAGCAGTCGCAGCGGAGGATGATGTGGTCTGCGGTGCATGAGGAGGATGTGGTCAGCACGGGGCGGTGGAGGCTTTGGGCAGAAAAGGACTGAGAGCGGCAGAGGAGGCTGAGGTGGCGGCAGCACAGCAGAGGGGAGGCAGGGGGCAGCAGCGGTGCAACGGAGGAGGCTGTGGTCGGCGGCCTTTGGTGGTGTCGCACAGGCTCCTATGACCCGGCACTACTATTTCAAATCTGCCGTGGACCGGCAGCCAATGACTGGCTGCTGGTCCGTGGCAGATTGGATAGGAGTAATAGGAAATGTTTGGTTACACAAGAAAGTTGCATTATTTGAGACAAGAGCACATGGGCTGACTACTAATACGAGAGTGCCGAACCAGCTGCTCACTACACACATATATATCCCTCTATACATACACACATGTACATACACAATGCATACACACACACATATACATATATATATACATATATATACATATATATACATATATATATATATATATATATATATATATAGATCTACACACACACACACACACACACACACACACACACATCATCCCCCCTCCTTTCCCCTCATCATACTTTTCATGGTGACTGCAGTGGCTGGCTCCCACTGTAAGGATATAAGGTTCTTCCCAGGCTGTTTTACTACTCCAGCGCGTCCTGACTGAGTCTGACTCCACAGCTCCTGTCCCTCCTCCCAGGCAGCATTCAGCGCGCACCAGCAAGGAGAGAGGCAGCTGCTGCGGAGAGGGGAGCCTCCTCCCCCTCTGACTGGGACACTGACTGGCGGCGGGCGCAGTGCTGATGGCAGCAATACAGTGAGTCAATGTGACTCAGTATAATGCCGGCAGCTGTGGGCCTCTTGACAGCGGCGGGCCTCGGTGCAATGCACCGCTGCTAGTTCCGCCGCTGTGTTTCGCCTCTCAGGATAACGGAATGGGATGCGGGTGCGCGGCTCTATTTGGTGTCACCCCATTGAAGGGTGACACCCGGGTGCGGGCCGCACCCACCGCACTCCCCTCATGACGCCACTGGTACTGGCAGCTCTTAAATGTGACATAGGCTGAACTTAAGCACTACTACGATTCATGAAAGAAACTAGGGCACTACTATGGGGCATAACATTAAATAAGACTCTACTATGATTCAGCAAATGAACTAGGGGACTATTATAGGGCATAAAATTAACAATTGCTGCAGAGAAGTGTCTCTCTAGAAGCATTGGGATGGGGACCCCTTCAAAATGTTGCTATGGGGCCCAGAAAGTTCTGGCTACGCCCCTGAGATAAAGATATTCTATTAGACCAGCGGTTCCCAATATGTGGTACGCGTAATCCCGGGAGTACGCTCTGGACTGCTTGGGGGTACTGTAAAACACAGCCAGTAATGGCGGAAGTCTCCAGCATCCTCCCGGCGCATGTGCTGTCGCGCTTGGAGGACGCCGGGCAGTCCTGAAAGTGTGGCGCCAAACACCGCCTCCATTTTTTCCGGCCTGCTGGAAATGTGACTGTGATGTAATCACGCTCCTACGGCTGGCGCAAAGAGGACCCTGGGGGCTTGCTGGGCATTTTGTATAGGTCGCAGTGACTCTGTCACAGCCGCATCTTGTTTTCTTCTTGCTGGCGGGGGGCAGGCAGGGACCAGGGTGGCAGGAGTCAGTACTCGGAGGTATTTGAGAGACTTTAAATCACTCAGCATTGTGAATTCTGTGGAATTTAATATGTATACAGTATATATAACTATTTTCAACATATATATATATACTAGGTGCTTCATCGCGCCCTACGGGTGCTCTTCACACCGTCGTAGGGGGCTACGCCCCCTTCTTTGAGTGGTTGAATATATGATTATATGGAGTATTACCTGCATTCCTACTGTTGTTAGAGGTAAAATATTGCGCAATGTAAGGGCAGATGGTGATGGGGGCGTTGCCTCTTGCTACGGCGTGAACAGCGTCTGCAAGGCCCGATGTAGAGAATGTAGCGGGTGTGTGGGGGAGAGTGTCTGTAGATGCTGCAGGTGGAGGGGCGAATGGGGAAGGGAGTTGGGAGGTGCTGCGGGTGGGGTTGGGCGGGGGAGTGGGGTCCAGAGGTGCTATGGGTGGGGGAAGGGTGGGTGGTCATGGGTGGGGAAGGGACAGTTGCGGGGGTTGCTGCGGTGTGGGGGAGGGTGTCTGTAGATGGTACGGGTGGAGGGGGTTTGATGCAGGGAGGGGGTGTGCGGATGGGTGAGGGGGCTGCGGGTGGTGGAGGAGCAGGTGCGGGGGTGTGTGGATGCTGCAGGTGGGGTTGGGAGGTGCCATGTGGGGGGGGGGGAGAAGCATGGGTGGTGCAGGTGGGAGAGGGGCAGGTGCGGTGGGGTGGGGGATGGGGTCCGAGGGCGGTAGGGGAGGGGCAGTTGTGGGTGTTCCGAGGGTGGGGGAGGGGTGGGTGGCACGGGTGGGGAAGGGAGGGGTGCGGGGTTTGCTGCTGTGTGGCGGAGGGTGTCTGTAGATGCTACGGGTGGAAGGGGGTTGATGGGGGTGGCGCAGATGGGTGAGGGGGTTGGGAGGTGCTGGCGAGGGGGGGAGGCTACGAATGGGAGAGTGGATTTGGAGGCGGTGTGAATAGTGGAGGAGAGGGGGTGTGGTGGGGGAGGGGCAGGTGCAGGGCTGTTGGGGATGGAGTAAGGGTTCCGAAGGTGCTGAGGGTGGAGAAGGGGTTGATTGCTGAGGTGCGGTGGATGGTGGAGGGGTCCGGAGGTGCTGCGGGTGGAGAAAGGGCTGATTGCGGGGGTGTGGTGGATGGTGGAGGGGTCCGGAGGTGCTGCGGGTGGTGGAGGGGCAGGTGTGGGGGTGCGTGTAGGGGAGGTGGGGTGCTGCAGGTGGGGTAGGGGGTTGGGAGGTGCCGTGTGGGGGGGGGGAGAAGCATGGGTGGTGCGGGTGGAAGAGGGGCAGTTGCGGTGGTTTGGCAGATGGGGGAGGGGGTCTGGAAGTGCCGCGGGTGGTGGAGGAGCAGGTGTGGGGGTGTGTGGATGACACGGGTGGGGGAGGGGGGTTGCTGCAGATGGGGTAGGGGGTTGGGAGGTGTAGTGTCGGGGGGGGGAGCACGGGTGGAAGAGCGGCAGGCACGGTGGTGTGGCGGATTGGGAGGGGATCTGGACGTGCCGTTGGTGGTGGAGGCGCAGTTGTGGGGGTGCGTGGATGCCACGGGTGGGGGAGGGGGGTGCTGCTGGTGGGGTAGGGTTTGGGAGGTGCCGTGTGGGGTGAGAGAAGCATAGGTGGTGCGGGTAAGAGAGGCAGGTGGGGTGGTTTGGCAGATGGGGGCGGGGGTCTGGAAGTGCTGCGGGTGGTGGAGGCGCAGTTGTGGGGGTAGCAGTGGGTGGGGGACGGGGTCCTATACACACAGCATTATATTGGTCTGTACAGCATGGACATATACAGACACAGCGACTGCACTCCTGTCTGCACTCACCACTTGTGGCTGGGCTGGGCCCCGGCATTCCCATGGCCACTTCCTCACACAGCTGCAGAATGCTGTACACCGCCGACAACTCCTCCTCCGCTCCTCGGTGTCGTTATCCACAGAAGGCCCTGAGAGAGTCACCTCCTCACACAGCAGCACGTTGGGGTCGGCAGGCGCAGCCTCTTCCGCTCCCCGGCGCCTCCATCAGGTGGACAGTGGACCGGCATCCCCCAAGGCTGTCCCTTCCCCACACAGCTGCAGCGTGCTCTGGTCCCCCGCCGGAGCCTCCTCCAATCCCAGTCCAGTAAAAAGGTAATGAAGCAGGAGCGTGGCGGCTTCCAGTGGCAGGCGCCCATAGGCAGCTGCCTAATGCTGGGGCCGAGCCTCACACTGAGCAGTCCCCCAGGCAGCACGGTGCCTGGAGAGCTGCTGGGAGGGGAGCGACTTTATGTGGAGCTGGGGGCAGGAGTGGCGTGAGGCTGGGCGCCTGCACACAGACAGGTGCGGGTGACGGGGATGTGGAAGTGGAGGGGGTTGCGGCGTTGTGCTGACGGCGTGTGGCGGTACAGTGTGGGCCGGGTGTATGAGAGAGGTTGTGGGGCGGGCGGCAGCGGTCTGTGCGGCCGTGGTGCGTTCGGCGTGTTGCCGTTACAGACATGGGGCGGCAGGGAGGGGACGCAGAGACGCGGGGCGGCAGGGAGGGGACGCAGAGACGCGGGGCGGCAAGGAGGGGATGCAGAGACGCGGGCGGCAGGGAGGGGACGCAGAAACGCAGGACGGGGACGCAGAGACACAGGGCGGGGACTCAGAGATGCGGGGCGGCAGGGCTGGGACGCAGAGACACAGGGCGGGGATGCAGAGACGCAGGGCGGTGACGCAGAGACGCAAGGAGGGGACGCAGAGACGCAAGGAGGGGATGCAGAGAGACAAGGCGGGGACCCAGAGACGCGGGGCGGCAGGGTGGGGACGCAGAGACTCAAGGAGGGGACGCAGAGACGCAAGGAGGGGACGCAGAGACGCAAGGAGGGGACGCAGAGACGCAGAGCGGCAGGGAGGGGACGCAGAGCAGCAGGGAGGGGATTCAGAGATGCAGGGTGGCAGGGAGGGGACGCAGAGAGGCGGGACGCAGGGAGGGGATGCAGAGAAGTGGGAGGCAGAGATGCGGGCGGTAGGGAGGGGATGCAGAGAGGCTGGGTGGCAGGGAGGGGACGCAGAGATGCGGGGCAGTAGGGAGGGGATGCAGAGACGCAGGGCGGTAGGGAGGGGATGCAGAGAGGCGGGCCGGCAGGCAGGGGAGGCAGAGACGTGGGGCGGCAGGGAGGGGACGCAGAGATGCGGTGCTGCAGGGAGGGGATGCAGAGAGGTGGGGAGGCAGGGAGGGGATGCAGAAAGGCGGGGCGGCAGGGAGGGGACGCAGAGAGGCGGGGCGGCAGGGAGGGGATAGAGAGACGCGGGTCAGCAGGGTGTTAGGGTCTCCTGCCCTGTGCTGCCACGTCGTCATGGCAACCGGGAGACAAGTGCTAGTGGAGTAACCTGAGCGCAGCTGATACTCCGGTTCGGGTCTTTTGCTGTGCAGTGGTTATAGGCTCTGTGCACGGCAGGGGATCCGGTGCTGGTTTTTGTGCTCACAGTCTATGAGGTCTGAGTGGGGCGTGGACAGCACCTGCTTTATAAGGCCTCTTTTCAGGGTAAGCAGATGCTGCTGAATCTCTGTTGGTTAGTCAGTTCATGAAAGTTAGCCAGTACTGTGTAGCTTTGTATTTGTTTGTTGCTTACTGCAAATAGGCCTGGGGATTTGGTATTACACTCTGCCAATCCAGACCTAGCAGTAAGACTGGAGTCAGTCGTTTAGCTTGCTGGGGTTCTGTTATTACTCTGTGAACTTAGCAAGTTTGCGGCTGTATTCTAACACTTGCCTGTCTAATCCTGTCTCACTGTGCTAGGTGTCAGGGGTCAGTTTAGTGGCAGTAAGCTTAAACCTGTGCACTGCAAGTGAGAATCAGGATTGTGGAGGCTCTCCTTGTGTCTATCATTCCATCTCTGACCAAGGAGTTTACTGCCACACCCGTTGGTAACCCTTTAGGGTTTTGCTGTTGCCCTTAGCAACAGCATTTCGGGTTCTCTACGTATTAAAACACAACATCTTGCTTTTTACATCTGAGTAGTTCTAATACAAGGGAGATACCCAGTTCCTTAGCCTCTGGGCTTCTCTGTTCACTGTGTGTGTATTTTGTTACCCTATCACCTTCTGTGTACGTTATGTCATATTCCCCAGTTTGTCTGTGAGTCCATTTGTTTTGCATAACAGTTCAAACACCAGTACATTCCTGCAGACACTGGAGTGCATAACAGTTCTTACACTAGTACTTTCCTGCAGGCACTGGTGTGCATAACATATTCAGCAGCCAAATACTCCTGTTGAAATTTTGTGGGAATATGGAGCATACCCCTCAAAATACGTTGCAACAGGTGGTCGATCAGGTGCAGGTCCTGACTCGACAATTTAATGATTTGTCCATTAAGATGCACACCTCCCAGGCTGCTGGCGGAGCTCCCGCAGCAGCAGCACCTGCAGGGGTTAAGGAGCCGAAAGTAAATCTCCCGGATCGTTTTTCTGGAGATCGCTCGCAGTTCTTTTGTTTCAAGGAGAGCTGCAAGCTATACTTCCGGCTTAGGCCTCAGTCTTCTGGGTCGGAGATTCAGCAGGTGGGCATAGTGATTTCCTTGCTACAAGGAGACCCACAGGTCTGGGCATATGGGTTGCAGCCTGACTGTCCGTCGCTTAAAAGTGTTGATGCTTTTTTTACGGCACTGGGCATGTTGTATGATGACCCTGACAAGACGGCCTCAGCCGAGGCTCAGATTTCGATCCTTAAGCAAGGGCGAAGGCCAGTTGAGGTTTACTGTACGGAGTTTCGGAGGTTGGCCCATGATACCCAGTGGAATGACCCAGCCCTGAGACACCAGTACCGAAGAGGTCTTTCTAACCAGATAAAGGACCAACTGGTACAATATCCCTTGCCTGATAGCTTGGATCAGCTCATGCAGTTATCCATCCGGGTGGATAGACGGCTGAGAGAGCGTAGGCTTGAAAGGGAGACTGAGATTTCCTTCCTTCCCAAGGGAACCTCAGACTCTGAGGAATTTTCTGAGGAGCCTATGCAGATTGGGGCTACCCGCCTCTCCTCGCGTGAGAAGACGCGGAGGAGACAGCAGGGGTTGTGTTTGTACTGTGGGAATAAAGGTCATGTGGTAGTATCATGCCCAGAAAAGCCGGAAAACTTCAGGGCCTGAGGGTGATGGGAAATATCCTGTCAGGCCAGAAGTCAGAATTTCCCAAGAAGACTTTTATCATTCCGGTGACCTTGAAGATCCTCGGTCAAACTGTCAAGACTGAGGCCTTTGTGGACAGTGGGGCCGACGGGGTTTTTATGGACCGCCAATTCGCCCTAAAACACTCTGTTCCCTTAGTACCCTTGGCATCGGAAATTGAGATTTGTGGGTTAAACGGGGAACCATTATCCCAAGGTAAAATTACCTCTTGCACTAGCCAGATTTCTTTGTTTATTGGAGCCACACACTCTGAAAAATTGTCCTTTTATGTGACTGTCTGTACTTTTGCCCCATTGGTGTTGGGGTTACCCTGGTTAAGGGCCCACAATCCTCAATTTGACTGGGTCTCTGGGGAGATTCTTAGTTGGGGTACTGATTGTTTCAGGAGTTGCTTGAGCCTTCCAGTCAGGCTCTCGCAGCTAAGTTTGCCAGGATTGCCAGGGTGTTATGCAGATTTTGCGGACGTGTTCTCCAAAAAAGTTGCAGAGGTACTACCTCCCCATCGCCCCTATGACTGTGCCATTGATTTGTTGCCAAATGCTAAGCTTCCCAAGAGCAGGTTGTACTCCCTGTCACGTCCTGAGACTCAGGCTATGGCAGAGTACATTCAGGAGAACTTGGCTAAGGGATTTATCAGACCTTCACAGTCTCCAGTTGGGTCGGGGTTCTTCTTCGTGGGTAAAAAGGACGGTTCGTTGCGACCCTGCATCGACTTCAGGGAATTGAACCGTATCACGATTAAAAACTCATACCCACTGCCTCTCATTTCGGTCTTGTTTGACCAGCTTCGTACTGCCACCATTTTTTCTAAGATTGACCTACGCGGTGCATACAATCTAATCCGAATAAGAGAGGGGGATGAATGGAAGACTGCCTTTAATACCCACTCAGGGCATTATGAATATTTGGTGATGCCTTTTGGGCTCTGTAATGCCCCGGCAGTCTTCCAGGATTTCATGAATGATGTGCTCAGGGAATATTTGGATAGATTCTTAGTTGTATACTTAGATGACATCCTAATCTTCTCCCATTCCCTGGAGGAACATCGGAAGCATGTACGCTTAGTCCTCCAGAAACTCAGAGACCACCGGCTTGGGGCGAAGCTGGAGAAGTGCGAATTTGAAGTTCAGCAAATCGCATTTCTAGGATATATTATCTCCCCAGAAGGTTTCCAAATGGAGGGTTCCAAGGTACAGGCAGTCCTGGATTGGGTGCAGCCCACTAGTTTGAAGGCGCTTCAGCGTTTCCTGGGCTTTGCGAATTTTTATAGACGATTTATCGCTGGATTTTCGTCTATAGTGGCGCCCTTGGTGGCACTCACTAAGAAAGGGGCGGATGTTGCTCACTGGTCTTGTGAGGCTAAAGCGGCTTTTGCCCGTCTCAAAAGGGCATTTGTTTCGGCCAAGGTGCTGCGACACCCAGATCCAGAGCGTCCTTTTGTGGTGGAGGTGGATGCCTCTGAGATGGGTATTGGGGCAGTGCTTTCTCAGATGGGAGTGTCTGATAATCGCCTTCATCCCTGTGCTTACTTTTCCCGTAAATTTTCGCCTGCCGAGATGAATTATGACGTGGGTAACCGGGAATTGTTGGCTATTAAGGATGCACTCGAGGAGTGGAGACACTGGCTTGAGGGGGCTAAGTTTGTGGTCTCAATTCTCACTGACCATAAGAATCTGGCATATTTAGAGTCAGCGAAGCGTCTCAATGCCAGGCAGGCACGATGGGCTTTGTTTTTTGCTCGCTTTAATTTTTTAATAACATATCGCCCTGGGTCAAAAAACATCAAGGCTGATGCGCTCTCGCGGAGTTTTGCTCCAATCCAGGAGACCACCGAGGAGCCGTTGCCCATTGTTTCCCCATCATGTATTAAAGTGGGCATTACCCAGGACCTCTTATCATTAGTCCTTAGAGCACAGGAGCAGGCTCCTCCAGACCTTCCGGTAGGTCTTTTGTTTGTGCCTCCTAGGTTAAGACAGCGAGTGTTCCTGGAATTCCATGCCAAGAAGTCGGCAGGTCACCCGGGTATTGCCAGAACTCGGGAGTTGCTATCTAGGGCGGTGTGGTGGCCCTCGGTGGCTAAGGATGTGGATCAGTGGGTTCGGGCATGTGACATCTGTGCCCGAAATAAGACTCCTAGAGGGGTTCCGGTTGGCCCATTACATCCACTCTCTATCCCATCTAAGCCATGGACCCACATTTCAATGGATTTTGTGGTGGACTTGCCCAAATCCTCGGGGATGACAGCCATCTGGGTTGTCGTTGACAGGTTTTCGAAGATGGCGCACTTCGTTCCACTGGTTGGGCTGCCATCAGCCAGACGCCTGTCTGAATTATTTATGCTGCATGTTGTGCGTCTCCACGGGTTGCCACTTGATGTGGTCTCTGACCGCGGATCCCAGTTTGTGGCCAAATTCTGGAGGGCATTTTGTTCCGATCTCCAGATTTCTGTCAGCTTGTCGTCAGGCTACCATCCGCAGTCTAATGGGCAGACTGAAAGGGTGAACCAGTCCTTGGAGCAGTTCCTCAGGTGTTATGTCTCCAAGTGTCAGACTGACTGGGTTGCTCATCTGTCCATGGCGGAGTTTGCCTATAACAACGCGGCTCACTCTGCTACAGGGATCTCTCCCTTCCTTTGTGTGTATGGGCATCATCCTAAGGCCAATTCTTTTGACCCCCTGGACTCCACGCCTGGTGGTTCCTCTGTGGTTTCGGTCCTTAGAGGTATTTGGCGGAAAGTGAAGAAAGCCCTTGTGTCTGTGTCATTAGTGACCAAAAGGGTTTTTGATAAGCGGAAAAGACCCTGCAGCTTCAAATTAGGAGACTTCGTCTGGTTGTCTACCAAGAATTTGAAGTTGAGACAGCCATCTCATAAGTTAGGGCCCCGGTTCATCGGCCCTTATAAGATCAGCAGGGTTATCAATCCGGTGGCATTTCAGTTAGATCTGCCCCGTTCTTTGGGTATCAATAAAACATTTCATTGTTCCCTTTTAAAACGGGCGATTAGTAATCCTTCTTCCAGTGGAAGACCTTCCCCTCTTCTGATACGTGGCCAGAGGGAGTTTGTTGTTGAAAGGATTCTTGACTCCAAGGTGGTTCGGGGTCGGCTGTCATTTTTGGTGCACTGGAAGGGGTATGGCCCGGAGGAGCGGTCGTGGGTGCGCAGTTGTGATCTTCATGCCCCCAGACTGATACGCTCTTTCTTCTCGCAGTTCCCCGATAAACCCGGTGGTAGGGGTTCTTTGACCCCTCGTCAGAGGGGGGGTACTGTTAGGGTCTCCTGCCCTGTGCTGCCACGTCGTCATGGCAACCGGGAGACAAGTGCTAGTGGAGTAACCTGAGCGCAGCTGATACTCCGGTTCGGGTCTTTTGCTGTGCAGTGGTTATAGGCTCTGTGCACGGCAGGGGATCCGGTGCTGGTTTTTGTGCTCACAGTCTGTGAGGTCTGAGTGGGGCGTGGACAGCACCTGCTTTATAAGGCCTCTTTTCAGGGTAAGCAGATGCTGCTGAATCTCTGTTGGTTAGTCAGTTCATGAAAGTTAGCCAGTACTGTGTAGCTTTGTATTTGTTTGTTGCTTACTGCAAATAGGCCTGGGGATTTGGTATTACACTCTGCCAATCCAGACCTAGCAGTAAGACTGGAGTCAGTCGTTTAGCTTGCTGGGGTTCTGTTATTACTCTGTGAACTTAGCAAGTATGCGGCTGTATTCTAACACTTGCCTGTCTAATCCTGTCTCACTGTGCTAGGTGTCAGGGGTCAGTTTAGTGGCAGTAAGCTTAAACCTGTGCACTGCAAGTGAGAATCAGGATTGTGGAGGCTCTCCTTGTGTCTATCATTCCATCTCTGACCAAGGAGTTTACTGCCACACCCGTTGGTAACCCTTTAGGGTTTTGCTGTTGCCCTTAGCAACAGCATTTCGGGTTCTCTACGTATTAAAACACAACATCTTGCTTTTTACATCTGAGCAGTTCTAATACAAGGGAGATACCCAGTTCCTTAGCCTCTGGGCTTCTCTGTTCACTGTGTGTGTATTTTGTTACCCTATCACCTTCTGTGTACGTTATGTCATATTCCCCAGTTTGTCTGTGAGTCCATTTGTTTTGCATAACAGTTCAAACACCAGTACATTCCTGCAGACACTGGAGTGCATAACAGTTCTGACACTAGTACTTTCCTGCAGGCACTGGTGTGCATAACACAGGGAGGGGACGCCTTTTGGGTCAGCAGGGAGGGGACGCAGAGAGGCAGGGAGGGGACGCAAAGAGGCTGGGCGACAGAGAGGGGACGCAGAGACGCGGTGCTGCCTATGTACTCTCTCTCACCTGTGAGGTTGGGGCAGCGTCCACAGTACCAGGTGTGCTGTCCCGCATCTCAGGCTTGTGCAGCCGGCAGGCCAGTCCCTGTGGTGTGCAGTCCGGGTCTCTGGGGATGGTGGGAGGCAGCATTGTCTTAGGTGTGCGGAGGAGGAGGCGGGTGTCTGTACGCGGCGCAGGGAGGCCTATGAAGCCGCCATACACATTAGGAGGGACGGGTGGCGCAGGAGACGGATGGGGAGGCAGCAGTCAGGCACGGGTGATGCTGCGCCGTAACTGGCGGGACAGTGGGTCCCAGGCGCGGCTGCAGTGCGGGAGCTGGCGCTGGGGGTGTGCGGAGGGCGGGAGGGGTGGTGCGGCCTGCGGCTGTTTGGTCGGCTGTGGTGCGGCCCGGCCACCGTGTCCGTGCTGCGGATGGGTGTGAGAGTCTGGGAGATGGTGGGCTTGTGCGGCGGGTGGGATCGGTGCTGTGGGGTTAGCGGGTGTGTGTGCTGATCCGTTATGCGTCGGGTCTGGGCCGTCAGTGGCTGCATGTGGGAGCTGGTGGAGGAAGGTTTGGGGGTGTGTGCTGCGGGTGGCATTAGGGTGTAGGTGGCCATGGTTACCTGGCACTGTGGTGGGTCCGTCCCCTGGTGGCTTGTGGCTGGGGATGGTGGGGGGGATTGTGTGGCTGCTGCTCCCGTTCTGCTAGTGGTATGCTGGGACAGGGCAGGAGCTGCTAACTCCACCCAGCCCTGTGACTCCACCCAGCGTTAGAACTGCAAGCACAGAGTCACAAGGCAAATATATAGGATATATATATATATATATATATATATATAATCAATCCGTGGGGTCCACACTCTCATAATCCATATTCATGCTGGGGTGCATTTCCAGATGAAAGATAACCATCAGGTTATAATTCCACAATAGCCAAACGAGAGGACAGCACTCACCAGACTTGTTTAAAAGGTAAATCCTTTATTTCAGAACAGGAAGTCAAACAGCTACATCGACGTTTCGGTCCTGTCCAGGACCTTTGTCAAGATACAAACATGGTGCAGTGTCCAGACATTTATACCCATACTGGTTCCCTCCCACCAATGAGGTGGGATACACCCACCCATGTTCAACATAATGAATACTCCTAGTTCTATAAACAAGATAGAAAAACAGTCAACCATATGGGCTCTATACATACAAGGTATCTAGTAAGTAGTCATCAAAATAGATCAGTTAGGCTTAATAATACATATAAACCATTAAAGAACAGCGTGCGTTCCAACGGCCGAGTCACTTCCGGTCCGTGAACCGCACATCCGGTCACGTGTCCCGGAAGTCAGCTAAACAAAGCAACTTCCGGTCCGTGACCCGCACATCCGGTCCCCGGCAACGGAAGCGAACACGGCACACGACACATGTAATGTTTAGTAAAAGAACTTAAAGTGGTATCCCCATCAATCACACCACATATGTTATATATGATGTGGCGATCAAAGGTATATCTTTACAACTGTTCTTTAGATGTTAAACATATGAATAATAATGAACAAAATAATTGTAATTAAAGCTAATGTGTAGAATAATATTAGATAAATGTCCATGGGGATCCAATAGACTATTTAAGCCAATTACTCTGATCAGTAAATTCTTCAAGTACTTGATATTTCTGAAACGATCAAGGTATCCATATTCAAGATAAGGTTATCAAATGTTAACCATGCTGAAAAGTAAAATAAAGAATTAGTAAAGCCACAGACTGTTACAGCTGGACCGAAACGTCGATGTAGCTGTTTGACTTCCTGTTCTGAAATAAAGGATTTACCTTTTAAACAAGTCTGGTGAGTGCTCTCCTCTCGTTTGGCTATATATATATATATATATATATAGGAGATAAACACATACACCTTGAGAAAGATAACAAGGAGTTATCGAAACGCGTTGGTGAATGGTATCCTGGGTACGTGTGGAGGACTCCCTTGCTGGCATCTTGACTTTCTGGGGACGCCTGGTTGTTTTTGCATGCTCATTTGTCTACTTGTTTGTAGACCTACAAAATCGGTGAGAGTCCACCTGTCCCATTTTAATCATTGTATTAAATTGTTTTTACGTTATTACACTATTGGATCCTCTTTCATTACATATGGCATTGCTTTGAGTCCATGTGGAGGGAGACTCCATTTTATGAAGATCAGAAGGGGAGATTGTCTTGTTGTGATCTGGCGTTTTGAGTCTGAAACAAGTGATTATTGTCTACTCTATGTAGACCATCCTATCTGGTACGGGTTCACGCTGGAACATCAATATATTACCCATTCAAAAATAGTATTACACTATGTATATATTCTCTGTCTAGGTTGACACAGCACTAGATTTTGTGCAAGAGTTTAATCACCAGATCAAACCCTGTGAAGCGCCCGTGAATTGGTGTGGTAACCCATTTTTCTTTCTACTATGGGGGCAGTGTATATTTGGCACAGTGGGGCATTGTATACCTGGCCCTGGTGGGGGGGGGGGGCAATGTATATTTGACACAGTGTCGGCATTGTATATCTGGCACAGTATCGGCATTGTATAGCTGGCACAGTGTCGGCATTGTATAGCTGGCACAGGGGGCCAATGTATATCTGGCACAGTGTGGGTATTGTATATCTGGCCCTTTGGGGGCAATGTCTATCTGCCACTGTGGGGGCGATTGTATAGCTGGCACTGTGGGAGCAATTGTATAGCTGGCACTGTGGGGGCAATTGTATAGCTGGCACTGTGGGGGCAATTGTATAGCTGGCACTGTGGGGGCAATTGTATAGCTGGCACTGTGGGGGCAATTGTACAGCTGGCACTGTGGGGGCAATTGTACAGCTGGCACTGTGGGGGCAATTGTACAGCTGGCACTGTGGGGGCATTGTACAGCTGGCACTGTGGGGGCATTGTACAGCTGGCACTGTGGGGGCAGTGTATAGCTGGCACTGTGGGGGCAGTGTACAGCTGGCACTGTGGGGGCATTGTACAGCTGGCACTGTGGGGGGCAGTGTATAGCTGGCACTGTGGGGGGCAGTGTACAGCTGGCACTGTGGGGGGCAGTGTATAGCTGGCACTGTGGGGGCATTGCATGCAGGAGGTGGTGCTGGGGTTGTGGGGAGGGGGGTTTAGGTGGTGTGCGGCTCGACGGCGGGTCCCGCGACTGCATGCTGAAGGATAGTGCTGGGGTTGTGGGGAGGGGAGGATGTGTATTGTGCGGCTCGTCTGTTCAGCTGACGTCGGGTCCCGGCCAGCTTGTCCTGGAGCGGATGGCGGGTCCCGGGCAGCGTGTCGAGGAGCGGACGGCGGGCCCCGGCCAACGTGTTGTGGAGCGGCTGCATGCAAGAGGTGGGGTGCTGGGGTTGTGGGGGAGGGGGGGATCGGTGGTGTGCGGCTCGTCCGTGGTGCGGACGGCGGGTCCCGGCCAGCCTGTGTGTGCCGCGGCTGCATGCAGGAGGTGGTGCTGGAGTTGTGGGGAGGGGGGGGGGGAATAGCTGGTGTGGGGTGAGGGTGTCTTGTGTGTGTGTGTGTGTGTGTGTGTATGTGTGTGTGTGTGTGTGTGTGTGTGTGTGTGTGTGTGTGTGTGTGTGTGTGTGTGAGTGTGTGTGTGTTCGTCCGTTGTGCGGACGTCGTCTCTGGGGCTGCTGGCTGCCTCTGGGGACTGGGGAAGGGGGGGTGCGGGTGTCATTGGGGTGTAGGTGGCTGTTTTGGGGGGTAAACCTAGGGAGGGTGCATGGTTACCAGGCACTGTGCTGCGTCCGGCCACTGGTGGGTTGTCTGTGGAGATGGTATCCGGATTCTGTGGCTGCAGTGCTGCTCCCGTTAGTGGTGTGCTGAAACTCCCCCCAGGCCTGTGACTCCACCCAGCGTTAGAGGGCCAGGCACAGACAAGGCAAATATATAGGAGATATATATATATATATATATATATATATAATATATATATATATTTTACACCTAACAAAAACAAACTTTTCTGGCGACGGATAGGTGGGGGGGATTTATGAAACAAGTGGGTACTCATAAATGAAAAGCCTAATCAAGGGGTACGAACGAGAGAAAGGTTGGGAACTGCTGTATTAGACTACCTGCTCCTCCAGTATGACAATCCTCAGACACCTTGGTAGTTCCAATCAAAGGGAACTTCCAAGCATCTTATTAGCAACCACATTGGGGTCAATCTTGGAATCTATAAAAAACAAATAACAAGGGAATATCATAGTGCAATATATTGACAAATTATTCAATGCGATCTAAGTTAAACAATAAGTGACAAAAATGGCCCAGTAGCATATTAATATAATATAAAGTTTATCTGAATCAGGAGCAATATTACATCTTTCACGGTCCTTTCCTTCTAAAGTTCCTCTCAATAATATACAAAAGACAGAGACACAGTGTAATACGAATAAAAAAAAAAATAAGATTTTACTTACCGATAAATCTATTTCTCATAGTCCGTAGTGGATGCTGGGGACTCCGTCAGGACCATGGGGAATAGCGGCTCCGCAGGAGACAGGGCACAAAAGCAAGCTTTTAGGATCACATGGTGTGTACTGGCTCCTCCCCCCATGACCCTCCTCCAAGCCTCAGTTAGGTACTGTGCCCGGACGAGCGTACACAATAAGGAAGGATCTTGAATCCCGGGTAAGACTCATACCAGCCACACCAATCACACCGTACAACTTGTGATCTGAACCCAGTTAACAGTATGATAACAAAGAAGTAGCCTCTAAAAAAAGATGGCTCACAACAATAATAACCCGATTTTTGTAACAATAACTATGTACAAGTAATGCAGACAATCCGCACTTGGGATGGGCGCCCAGCATCCACTACGGACTATGAGAAATAGATTTATCGGTAAGTAAAATCTTATTTTCTCTAACGTCCTAGTGGATGCTGGGGACTCCGTCAGGACCATGGGGATTATACCAAAGCTCCCAAACGGGCGGGAGAGTGCGGATGACTCTGCAGCACCGAATGAGAGAACTCCAGGTCCTCCTCAGCCAGGGTATCAAATTTGTAGAATTTTACAAACGTGTTCCCCCCTGACCACGTAGCTGCTCGGCAAAGTTGTAAAGCCGAGACCCCTCGGGCAGCCGCCCAAGATGAGCCCACCTTCCTTGTGGAATGGGCATTTACAGATTTTGGCTGTGGCAGGCCTGCCACAGAATGTGCAAGCTGAATTGTACTACAAATCCAACGAGCAATAGTCTGCTTAGAAGCAGGAGCACCCAGCTTTTTGGGTGCATACAATATAAACAGCAAGTCAGACTTTCTGACTCCAGCCGTCCTGGAATTATATATATATATATATATATATATATTTTCAGGGCCCTGACAACGTCTAGCAACTTGCAGTCCTCCAAGTCCCTAGTAGCCGCAGGCACCACAATAGGTTGTTTCAGGTGAAACGCTGACACCACCTTAGGAAGAAACTGGGGACGAGTCCGCAGTTCTGCCCTGTCCGAATGGAAAATCAAATATGGGCTTTTGTAAGACAAAGCCGCCAATTCTAACACTCGCCTGGCCGAGGCCAGGGCCAACAGCATGGTCACTTTCCATGTGAGATATTTCAAATCCACAGATTTGAGCGGTTCAAACCAATATGATTTGAGGAATCCCAACACTACGTTGAGATCCCACGGTGCCACTGGAGGCACAAAAGGGGCTGTATATGCAATACTCCCTTGACAAATGTCTGGACTTCAGGAACTGAAGCCAATTCTTTCTGGAAGAAAATCTACAGGGCCGAAACTTGAACCTTAATGGACCCCAATTTGAGGCTCATAGACACTCCTGTTTGCAGGAAGTGCAGAAATCGACCTAGTTGAAATTTCTTCGTGGGGCCTTCCTGGCCTCACCCACGCAACATATTTTCACCACATGTGGTGATAACGTTGTGCGGTCACCTCCTTCCTGGCTTTGACCAGGGTAGGTATGACCTCTTCCGGAATGCCTTTTCCTTTAGGATCCGGCGTTCAACCGCCATGCCGTCAAACGCAGCCGCGGTAAGTCTTGGAACAGACATGGTACTTGCTGAAGCAAGTCCCTTCTTAGCTCCCGAGGCCATTAGTCCTCTGTGAGCATCTCTTGAAATTCCGGGTACCAAGTCCCTCTTGGCCAATCCGGAGCCACGAGTATAGTTCTTACTCCTCTACGTCTTATAATTCTCAATACCTTGGTTATGAGAAGCAGAGGAGGGAACACATACACCAACTGTTACACCCGCGGTGTTACCAGGACATCCACAGCTATCGCCTGAAGGTCTCGTGACCTGGCGCAATACCTGTCCCGTTTTTTGTTCGGGCGGGATGCCATCATGTCCACCTTTGGTCTTTCCCAACGGTTCACAATCATGCGGAAAACTTCCCGATGAAGTTCCCACTCTCCCGGGTGGAGGTCGTGCCTGCTGAGGAAGTCTGCTTCCCAGTCGTCCACTCCCGGAATGAACACTGCTGACAGTGCTATCACATGATTTTCCGCCTAGCGAAAAATCCTTGCAGTTTTGCCACTGCCCTCCTGCTTCTTGTGCCGCCCTTTCTGTTTACGTGGGCGACTGCCGTGATGTTATCCCACTGGATCAATACCGGCTGACCTTGAAGCAGAGGTCTTGCTAAGTTTAGAGCGTTATAAATTTGCTCTTAGCTCCAGTATATTTATGTGGAGAGAATTCTCCAGACTTGATCACACTCCCTGGAAATTTTTTCCCTGTGTGACTGCTCTCCAGCCTCTCAGGCTGGCCTCCGTGGTCACCAGCACCCAATCCTGAATGCCGAATCTGCGGCCCTCTAGAAGATGAGCACTCTGTAATCACCACAGGAGAGACACCCTTGTCCTTGGATATAGGGTTATCCGCTGATGCATCTGAAGATGCGATCCGGACCATTTGTCCAGCAGATCCCACTGAAGAGTTCTTGCGTGAAATCTGCCGAATGGAATCGCTTCGTAATAAGCCACCATTTTTACCAGGACTCTTGTGCAATGATGCACTGACACTTTTCCTGGTTTTAGGAGGATCCCGATTAGCTCGGATAACTCCCTGGCTTTCTCCTCTGGGAGAAACACCTTTTTCTGGACTGTGTCCAGAATCATCCCTAGGACCAGCAGACGTGTCGTCGGAACAACTGCGGTTTTGGAATATTTAGAATCCACCCGTGTTGTCGTAGAACTACTTGAGATAGTGCTACTCCGACCTCCAACTGTTCTCTGGACCTTGTTCTTATCAGGAAGTCGTCCATTTTCTTTGAAGACGAATCCTCATTTCGGTCATTACCTTGGTAAGGACCCGGGGTGCCTTGGACAATCCAACGGCATCGTCTGAAACTGATAGTGACAGTTCTGTACCACGAACCTGAGGTACCCTCGGTGAGAAAGGCAAATTTTTGGGACATGGAGGTAAGCATCCCTGATGTCCCGGGACACCATATAGTCCCCTTCTTCCCGTTCGCTATCACTGCTCTGAGTGACTCCATCTGGATTTGAACTTTTGTAAGTGTTCAAATATTTCAGATTTAGAATAGGTCTCACCTAGCCTTCTGGCTTCAGTACCACCATATAGTGTGGAATAATACCCCTTTCCTTGTTGTAGGAGGGGTACTTTGATTATCACCTGCTGGGAATACAGCTTGTGAATTGTTTTCAATACTGCCTCCCTGTCGGAGGGAGACATTGGTACAGCAGACTACAGGAACCTGCGAGGGGAAAACGTCTCGACATTCTAATCTGTACCCCTTGGATACTACTTGTAGGATCCAGGGGTCCTGTACGGTCCCAGCGTCATGCTGAGAACTTGGTAGAAGCGTTGGAGGGCTTCTGTTCCTGGGAATGGGCTGCCTGCTGCAGTCTTCTTCCCTTTCCTCTATCCCTGGGCAGATATGACTCTTATAGGGACGAAAGGACTGAGGCTGAAAAGACGGTGTCTTTTTCTGCAGAGATGTGACTTAGGGTAAAAAACGGTGGATTTTCCAGCAGTTGCCGTGACCACCAGGTCCCATGGACCGACCCCAAATAACTCCTCCCCTTTATACGGCAATACATCTTTGTGCCGTTTGGAATCTGCATCACCTGACCACTGTCGTGTCCATAAACATCTTCTTGCAGATATGGACATCGCATTTACTCTTGATGCCAGAGTGCAAATATCCCTCTGCGCATCTCGCATATATAGAAATGCATCCTTTAAATGCTCTATAGTCAATAAAATACTGTCCCTGTCAAGGGTATCAATATTTTTAGTCAGGGAATCCGACCAAGCCACCTCAGCTCTGCACATCCAGGCTGAGGCGATCGCTGGTCGCAGTATAACACCAGCATGTGTGTGTATACTTTTTAGGATATTTTTCATCCTCCTATCAGCTGGCTCCTTAAGTACGGCCCTATCTGTAGATGGTACCGCCACTTGTTCTGATAAGCATGTGAGCGCCTTATCCACCCTAAGGGGTGTTTCCCAACGCGCCCTAACTTCTGGCGGGAAAGGGTATACCGCCAATAATTTTCTATCGGGGGAAACCCACGCATCATCACACACTTCATTTAATTTATCTGATTCAGGAAAAACTACAGGTAGTTTTTTCACATCCCACATAATACCCTTTTTTGTGGTACTTGTAGTATCAGAAATATGTAACACCTCCTTCATTGCCCTTAACGTGTGGCCCTAAAGGAAAATACGTTTGTTTCTTCACCGTCGACACTGAAATCAGTGTCCGTGTCTGGGTCTGTGTCGACCGACTGAGGTAAATGGGCGTTTTACAGCCCCTGACAGTGTTTGAGACGCCTGGGCAGGTACTAATTTGTTCGCCGGCCGTCTCATGTCGTCAACCGGCTTGCAGCGTGTTGACATTATCACGTAATTCCATAAATAAGCCATCCATTCCGGTGTCGACTCCCTAGAGAGTGACATCACCATTACAGGCAATTTGCTCCGCCTCCTCACCAACATTTTCCTCATACATGTCGACACACACGTACCGACATACAGCACACACATAGGGAATGCTCTGATAGAGGACAGGACCCACTAGCCCTTTGGGGAGACAGAGGGAGAGTTTGCCAGCACACACCAAAACGCTATAATTATATAGGGACAACCTATATAAGTGTTCCTCCCTTATAGCATTTAATATATATTCATATCGCCAAATCAGTGCCCCCCCTCTCTGTTTTAACCCTGTTTCTGTAGTGCAGTGCAGGGGAGAGCATGGGAGCCTTCCCACCAGCATTTCTGTGAGGGAAAATGGCGCTGTGTGCTGAGGAGAATAGGCCCCGCCCCCTTTTCGGCGGGCTTCTTCTCCGGAGTTTGTGATATCTGGCAGGGGTTAAATACATCCATATAGCCTCAAGGGCTATATGTGATGTATTTTTCGCCATACAGGTATTATACATTGCTGCCCAGTGCGCCCCCCCCCGCGCCCTGCACCCTCCGTGACCGCTGTGTGAAGTGTGCTGACAACAATGGCGCACAGCTGCAGTGCTGTGCGCTACCTGATGAAGACTGAAAGTCTTCTGCCGCCTGGTTCCGGACCTCTTCAATCTTCAGCATCTGCAAGGGGGGTCGGCGGCGCGGCTCCGGGACGAACCTCAGGGCGAGACCTGTGTTCCGACTCCCTCTGGAGCTAATGGTGTCCAGTAGCCTAAGAAGCCAATCCATCCTGCACGCAGGTGAGTTCACTTCTCTCCCCTAAGTCCCTCGATGCAGTGAGCCTGTTGCCAGCAGGACTCACTGAAAATAAAGAACCTAAAAACTTTTTCTAAGCAACTCTTTAAGAGAGCCACCTAGATTGCACCCTGCTCGGACGGGCACAAAAACCTAACTGAGGCTTGGAGGAGGGTCATGGGGGGAGGAGCCAGTACACACCATGTGATCCTAAAAGCTTGCTTTTGTGCCCTGTCTCCTGCGGAGCCGCTATTCCCCATGGTCCTGACGGAGTCCCCAGCATCCACTAGGACGTTAGAGAAATTTATTTAAAACATAAAAAACATGAATATATGTCTCTGGACATACAGATGGGTCCTTTTTCATCTTACCCATGCAAGTTGGTATTCGTGGCACATTTGGCATGATTAGTGTGCCCGCTGTATATGGGTGCATAGCGTATGCACCATGTGATCCATCGGATTGCATGGTGCGCATGCTTCCACTTCGCTGGTGCGAATAATGATGCATTTGTATGTGGGGACATAGCTGTAAATTGTGATTTTTTTTTTTGGTTGAAAAAACAATTGGCTCAATTTTTCTGCCAATGGAAAGGACTGATATCAGCAGCTATGGTGGCCAATCCTGGGATCAGGATCGGCGGTATCCCGGGATCCCGGCCTACAATTGGCCAAGATTCAGTCTTGGGATTGGAGTTTACAATCCCGGGGATTTCGGGATTGGCCACCACGCTTAGTTGAGTGTCCTCAGTAGGCTCAGGCTCCCCATGCTCAGCTCTGCCTTGCCCTGGCTGTGTGCACTCTGCAGAGTGACGTGAAGTCAGAGGGCAGCCAACTGCCCGCCAGACCTCACTGCCACCCTGCACTGCCTCGCTCCTCACAGCAAGTGGCCCACCCTCCCTCCCATCCAGATTAGGGTTAGTTATCTGGGACAGACTAGGCAGGGGTGGGTGGGACACATTGAAAAGAAGATAATCCCGGGTATCCGGGTAATCCCGGGATTGATAATTTTTCCCAGGATTGAAAAAATGGCCCGGGATTGGCCACACTATTAGCAGCACATACTAAGCGATTTTTCTTACACTGTTTGAGTACTGGAAATCTGGAGTTAAAAATCACTGCCAATTGGGCGTAATTCAGATGTGTTCAGAGTTGCTATCACTGCTGCATCCGTGAAAGCATGGTGATACAGCAGGAGGTGTCTATTTCAAGCAGATGCCTCCTGCTGCCTAATGCCAGCCATATGGGGGGATGTAATAGAGTCCAAGATCACCAGAGGTGAGGGATCCCAGACGAACTTGGATTTAATTTTTTAAAGGGTCAAACACTTACAAGGCAAAACCATTGCCCCTTTAAAAAAGTCAGAGAACAGTCTGCATCCCGCACCTCTGCCGATCTCGAACTCCATTACATCCCGTCGATGGTCTGCGCATGGGTGGGCTTGGTCTGCACATGAGCAAAGTCAAACCATTGATGGCCAACCATCAATGGCTTCAAGCCAATGGTTTTAAACCATTGACCACTGATGGTAGAGCTGGCCATCCCTACTTGATTTGGCCGGATCACTGCTCATCCTAAACATCTGTCCTGCAGTTATCAAAGGCAGTGCACCAAATACAAACCTGTTTCCATGACATGACGTTATCACCATACACCTTGACAAGTTGGTGATTTATTTCAGCTGCTGATGTGCCCTCTAGATGGAGAAATCTTATCACACTACGCACCTCAATGTTTGACCATGTTTCCACCAGCCCCACCATCTTACAACTGATGTTGGGACAGTATGAATGGTATGAGTCGCAAGTCTAATGGCCGTGAGGGGAAGTAGTGGCCTACCTGCTCTGTCCTGGTGGGAAATAAGAATGAAATAGAGAACATTTCAAATGTGAGAGGTTTTGTTACCTTACTTATTGAACCACTCTCGTAAATCAAAAGTCATCCTTCCCTGGGAAATTTGTATAAATATATTACTAAAGAAATACAGAAACTATGATTTCTTAATGATTATTCACAAAATGTCAACACGTTAAATCTGTTTTAAACACAAAACAAAAATCCTAACTGAGCAAAAAAAATTGCACAGCAATTGCACAATGTGTTTCACACTTCAAATGATTATGTAGATGGAATGGTTTAAAGACAAAACAGTACTTAATAAACTGTACAAAAACACAGTGGGGCTAGCTTATTATGCACTAGAAATATGAAAACATTGAATTGGTGCTTTATAAAGTCCTTGCTTCTGTAACTTCTGTAACTGATATAAGCATACAGTATTAGTGCACCAACACCATTTAGCACAACAATGATGCATAGTGTGGATGCAGTGTGGATTTACTGTTTGTTACTCATACACTACACAAGGGTGTAATAACTGTTACAACTGAATATTGGGCGCTCTTATTATGCTTCAACTGTTCTTTGCAGCCTGTTGACTGTGTTGCATATATACAGGGGTAGAGCTTCTTAATGTAGCAATGAAGAAGGTGAAGAAAGACAAAAAAAGGATGGATGCAGATGTGTGAAAATATACACTGTGGTATACTAATCATTGCACTGAGTTATGCTGAAAAGAGAAGACTGAGGAAATAAGACTGCATAATGAACTCACATAACTCACCATGCTGAGACTTGTAGTGCCACACATTAAAAAAAGAAAATGCAATTGTACATACTAAACACTAAGAACACTGGCAATCAGATTAATTATAATAAACATGGAATGAAATTGAGGTTCTTAGCATAATTTGTAGCCAAAAAATATTGTCCATCCTACCACGGCCAGGTGACCTCATCACATGGGTCCCTAGCATTCCTAAGTTCAAGTCCAGAGCATGGGACCCCCCCAACCAGCACAACACAACCGCCCAAAGGCATAACACTAGTGAGATGTAGCAGTTTAAGTGTTAAAAGGTGTTACATTAATAAGAAGTAGCAGCTCAGTACTAAAAGTGTTACATACAGATGTAGCCATGCTCGTCTTACTGCAATGTAGCATGTTGCCTCACTGCATGCTACATGGCATGCCAGGCTGTGACTTTAGGAATTAATGGAGAGATCGCCAGCTGCGAATAGTTGCAGCCTGGCATGCCATGCACCAAGCCGTGGTGCAGCATGCTACATCTCAGCAAAGATGAGTATGGCTATATCTGTAGGTGAAGAGTAGTAATCAGGGTGTTAAAACGTGATAAATTGGTGAAAAGCAGTGTAGATACTCAAAAGTGTTAGATTAAGTGTTACAATAACGATGTCTCGAAGCAGCGCAGCCATTCCAAACCAGGGGACCCCACACCAGGAACCATCCCTAATACTGACCTATTATATAAATGTATCCAGCACTTACTATTCATAGTGTCTATTCCAATATGTACTGTAGTCTGCAAATGAAAGGACCCTGTACTAAATAAAAACATCCATCTCTGTCTTCAAGGGTACACACATGTACACAATATAGAATATAAGTGGGAATGGACTACACACCCAAATTCTTAACATAATAAGAGGTGCTACCGTGCTGAGACTTATAGTGCCACACAGAAAAAAGAAAATGCAGGTGCACACTCTAAACACTAAGAACAGTGGCAATCAGAAAATATTGGCCCATCTACCACGGCCAGGTGACCTCATCAGGTGGACCCTTAACATTCCTAAGTCTAGAGCATGGGACCCCCCGGGCCAGCACAACCAAGCTGCTCCAAGGCATCACTAGTGTTGAATAGAAGCAGGTAAACAAATACTAGATAATACAAGAACAAAGAAAACAGTGCCACAATAACCAGTTTACTGAGAATGAAATGTGGGAACACCATCAACCTAAGATAGAAAGGCTATAACATTATGCCTTGTTAGAACAAACCCTTGGAGAGATGGACACGATGTGCACATTGGTGGAAGGATGATGTATTCCAGGGTACCATACATCATAGATATGTCTGAGCATTCCTAATTAATGTATTCTCTTCTAAATGAATCGGGAGAGTACTGGATTTCCTAGGTCATGGTGAATTCTTTTTTTCGATAGAAAAACAATAAACCTATTTAGGATTTTGTGGAAGCAATTTTTTTTTAAAAGGGGTAGCAATTGCTTCCCTTGTGATAGGTGAAGTTCACTAATTGTTTTGCCAGGAGATAAAACAAATTCAATGAAATACAGTATATGCCCACAACACATATCTATTTGGTAACTCCTGTAGATTGTTTAATAACCACCGTGAAGGCACTTCACCCCGGCAACAAATAACACAACTGCGAGTGTGCTCCACAGAATTCGCACACTAGTCCAGTCATCAGTTCTGTGATATAAAGGGAGGGGGGGGGGGGAGGGGGTATTCAGTTGTTTCGAAAAGTCAGTTGGGTCACCCAACTGACTTTTCAAACAATTGAATATCCCCCAAAGACTGAAAAGACGGGTGTAGTTTATTTTGTTGACATTCATCTTGTCGACATGGACGTAATAATGACATGGAGCATGTCGACATTGATCATGCCAACACTGATGAAATAAGAACATGGTTATAATGTTGACAAAACAACCCAGGTGGTCTAGTGGTGATTTACCTGGTATGGTGTGTCCAGTGGCTCCAGCTGTGTTTTCCGGTGATGTCAGGATGACTTCTGGCAGATCCATTTTGGAATCTGATGGTGAGTATTGCTAATCCTAATCTCTAACCGTCCCTCTAGTGATTAAACCTAACCTCCCATCATGTAGCCTAACTCTTGCTCTCTTCCAAGTGCCTAACCCTCCCATCCTGCAGCTTAACCCTACCCCTCCCCTCCTGCAGCCTAACCCTACCCCTCCCTTCCTGCAGCCATTACCCTAATCCTCCCCTCCTACAGCCTAACCTTAACACTCCTCTCCTTCAGCCTAACCCTACCCCTCCCCTCCTGCAGCCTAACCTTACCCCTCCCTTCCTGCAGCCATTACCCTAATCCTCCCCTCCTACAGCCTAACTTTATTACTCCTCTCCTTCAGCCTAACCCTATCCCTCCCCTCCTGCAGCCTAACCCTAACCATACTCTCCCGCAGCATAACCCTAACCCATCCCTCCTGCAACCATTACCCTAATCCTCCCCTCCTGCAGCCTAACTCTAACCATCCTCTCCCGCAGCATAACCCTAACCCTCCGCTCTTGCAGTCTATCCCTAACCCTCCCTCCTACAGCCTAACCCTAGCCCTCCCCTTCTTCAACCTATCCCTAACCCTCTCCCTCCTGCAGCCTAACAGTTACGGTTACAGCTCTCTCCTGCAGCCTAAACCTAACCATTCCCTCCTGCTACCTATCCTTAACCATCGCCTCCGGCAGCATAACCCTAACCCTCCCCTCCTGCAGTCTATCCCTACCCATACCATCCTGCAGCCATATACCCTAATCCTCCCCTCCTGCAACCTAATCTTAACACTCCTCTCCTGCAGTCTAACACTCCCCTCCTGCAGCCTATCCCTAACCCTCCCCTCCTGCAGCCTAACCCTAACCCTCCCCTCCTGCAGCCTAAACCTAACCATCCCCTACTGCAGCCTAACCTCAACCCTTCTCTCCTGCAGCCTAACCTTAGCACTCTTCTCCTGCAGCCTAAACCTAACCATCCTCTCCCACAGCCTAACCCTAATCCTACCCTCCTGCAACCTAAACCTAAACATCCCCTCCAGCAGCCTAATCCTAACCCTCCCCTCCTGCAGCCTAACCCTAACCTCCCCTCTTGCAGCCTAACCCTCCCCTCTTGCAGTCTAAACCTAACCCTTCCTACCCACAACCTAACCCTAACCCTCCCCCTAGTGCCTAACCTTAACCCTCCCCTCCTGCAGCCAAACCCTAACCCTCCCCTCTTGCAGCCTAACCCTAACCCTCCCCTCTTGCAGCCTAAACCTAACCCTTCCTACCCGCAACCTAACCCTAATGCTCAGAGGCAGAACTCTGGGAGGCAACGGAGTCAGCTGCCACCGGGCTCCTGCTTTGAAGGGGGGCACTACTCCTCCTGTTCTGTGTGTTCAGCTACATTAATCACTTAAGTTAATAGACAGCAACCGGTAACTCTACTGTGGCCGACTTCCCCACTAACCACTACACCTTACAAATCACACCCTCTTTTTTTATAGCTATATTGGAATTACAAGTAACTTCATATAGTTAGAATTCTCATACTTCCTATGCAACAGCAGATATCTCCATCAGTGAGGTGCATGCTTCCAGTGTAATAGGTTGTGGGTTCTAATTCTGGATATGACACTTGCAAATTAATTGTCAGAGAAATAATCAGCATTGTGAGGGACTGAGCAGTGTAGTCTGTGGCTAGACCCCTACATAGATCTGCCTAGTTGCAATGGTTTTGTAGTAGCTTCATATAGTTAGAATCTGCAGGCTTGCTATATGCAGGAGCAAATTAGATAGATAGATAGATAGATAGATAGATAGATAGATAGATAGATAGATAGATAGAGGATGGGGGCACCAATATTTGTCTTGCCTCCGGGCAACTGGGACAAACTTACGCCACTGCTAATGCTCCCCCTAGTGCCTAACCTTAACCCTCCCCTCTTGCAGCCTAAACCTAACATCCCCTCCCGCAACCTACTCTAACTCTCCCCCTAGTGCCTAACACTACCCCTCCCCTCCTGCAACCTAACCCTAACCATCCCCTTCCACAGCTGAACCCTAACCATCCCCTCCCACAGCCTAACCCTAACTATCCCCTCCCACAGCCTAACCCTAGCCATCCTCTCCCGCAACTTAACCCTAACCCTCCCCCTAGTGCTTAACCCTAACCCTTCCCTCTTGCAGCCTAAACCTAACCATCCCCTCCCGCAGCCTACCCTAACCCTCCCCCAGTGCATAACCCTACCCCTCCCCTCCTGCAACCTAAACCTAACCATCCCCTCCCGCAGCCTAACCCTAACCATTCCCTCCCGCAGCCTAACACTAACCCTCCCCCTAATGCCTAACCTTAACACTCCTCTCCTGCAGCCTTATCCTTTGCTCCCAGTCTGAGCAGAATGTCTACATTTCAGATGTCGACATTGTGAACATGTCGACATTCTGCACATGCTGACATGTTCAATGTCAACATTTTGGGAATGTCAACATAACTGAGACATTGTAAATGCTGCTACAATTGGACACTATTTGCTGGCATTATTTAGTAATTAGTAGAGGACACTTTTGCACTCATCTCATACAAGCAACTAACCTCACTGACAATATATCTAGTTACCATAATTAGGGAGGAGATCACAGTCATGCTCGGCTGGATTTGGAGATCCGGCACCTGGGTCTTGCCCAGGGAAGTAGTTGTCTGTGGATGAAGAAGGCATGGGGGCTGAATATAGTTCCTTCTCATGGGACAGGGATCAAATAGAAAACGTAGGCGGGACTATGAGTCAATGAGTAACAGTTCCTGAGAATGAGACTGAAGGGAAAGAACTGTGACTTGTGGACGATGACTAGGAAACGAGGTTTGGAGACAAAAACTGCGGACTGTGACTTGGAAGACGAGGCTGTGGATAATGAACTGTAGACTGTGGATGGAGTTTTAAAGACGTGGCTGAAGATAAAGAACTGCTGATTGTGGCTTGAAAGACGATGGTGTAGATATTGAACTGGAGACTGTGTATGGTGGCTTTGAAGACACGGCTGAAGATGAAGAACTGCGGACTGTGGCTTGAAAGACAAGGCTGTAGATAATGAACTGTGGACTGTGGATGATGGCTTTGAAGACGTGGCTGAAGAACGAGGCAGGAAGCCCGGACCATCCGTGCCCAAAGGCTCTTACTGGACCGGGTTTTTCAGGAGCGCTTCCACTGGCGGCAGTAGGCTAGGAACGGCAGGGCTGCAGCAGCAACTGAGAAAACGGCTTAGCAGAATTAGGAGTAACCAGAACACGGCAAGGATCCTGGGAGCACAGGCTAAAGCACCTACAACATAGTTGTAACTTGAAGCACTGGCATCCCTGTCCTTAAGCAGCCCCCTTTTATAGGAAGAACTTTCCCTGGATTGGCTGGAAGAAACAGGAAGCCTGCAATATGTTCCAACTTTGGTCTCCAACATGGCGGCGCCCAGTGAGGCAGACCTTCCTGCATCAGTACTCAGCTCCCTGCCCCTAGTCTCCTAGCAACTGCTAGGACGAGCGAGATCTGCTGCAGTGGCATCCCACCACCACGAGCGGACCCCCCACCGTCGCCTCCGCTGTGCACAGACCCGGCGCCGCAGCCCTCCTCCGCTACTGCCCGCACGCCGCCAGTGAAGCAAGCCCCGCGGCCCCAGCGTACCGGTAAGACCCCGGACGCTGACAATCACACTGTCCAATTCTAGATAGACAGCCCAGCTTTGAAAACTTGCCACTTGCAGCTCCATATGTGACTGCTTCTGGACTGTATTACATAATACACAGAAGACAAGTGGAGAAGTTGCCTATAGCAACTAATTAGTTTCTAGTTATAATTGGCCAAGTACTAAATGAAGGGCCCACTGGGGGAATGTAGTGGTAAAAGCCCATGCTTATTGGTGTGGCCATCCATCACAGAGGCTTGGCTAGCTATTACAAATTGTATGATTTGGGCCCCTTTATAAATAAATATTGTAAAGTATGCTAGTGCATGCATGATAATATAGCAGACTAATAACAGCAATGCACTATATACACTATAGTCCCGTGCAGTATAATATAACTTCTGTATAATGTATAATTCAAGTGCACAGTCTAAACCCTGATCCCTAGAGGAGAGGGTGGGCCCTCAGGCAGTGGGGCCCACTGTGGGTTTCCTCTGTGACCCTATGGGCCAGTCCACCAGTACATTATAAATAGTAGATAGTAGTTGACTGGTTCAACTTCTCCACCTTTCCTCTTAAGAAGGTTTGATGCATATTACAATGGATGCAGGGCATGCAGTGAACACAGGTTCCTGCATCCCAGGGACCCCACACTACAAACTCTGCACCCAGAGTATATTTACTTTGTGCCGGCAAGTGGGTCCTCCTGCACCATGGCACCATCTTCCCACTGACATCTCCAGAAAGATGGAACTGTGCAGAGAGGGCAAAGACTCTGACACTGTATTGGAGTCTTTGCTCTCTTGTGCCTATGTGCCATCATCCTGAATATCACTGGCAGAGGTGTAGCAAGTTGTCATGGTGCCTGGAGCAAGGTATGCTTCGGCGCCCTCCCTCCCCTGTACTGAATCGGGGGGGCATGGCCCCCAGGGCCAGTTCTAGACCTTGTGATATCCAGGGTGAAAGTTTCCTTTGGCACCCCCCCCCCCACACCCACATCCATAGGTTAAGCATAGTGCGTAACGAAGACACGCAGCAAAAAATAGGAGCGTGGCTTCATTGGGAAGGGACGTGGCCACAGTTATGCCCCCTGTAGTTATGGACCCAGTAGTTGTGCCCCTTGTAGGTTTGCCCCCAGTAGTTGTGCCCCCTGTAGATTTGCCCCTAGTAGATGTGCCCCCTGTATCTGTTCCCAGAGTAGTTGTGCCCCCTGTAGCTGTGCCCCCAGTAGGTGTGCCCCCAGTAGGTGTGCCCAGAGTAATTGTGCACCCTGCTTTGTGCCCCCTGTAGATTTGCCCCAGTAGTTGTGCCCCCAGCAGATTTGCCCCCAGTAGATGTGCCCCCTGTAGTTGTGCCTGGAGTAGTTGTGCCCCCTGTAGATTTTCACCCAGTAGTTGTGCCCCCTGTAGCTGTGCCTGGAGTAGTTGTGCCCGGAGTAGTTGTGCCCCCTGTAGATTTGCCCACAGTAGATGTGCCCCCTGTAGCTGTGCCTGGAGCAGTTGTGTCCCCTGTAGCTGTGCCTGAAGTAGTTGTGCCCCCTGTAGCTATGGCCCCAGTAGTTGTGCCCCCTGTAGCTGTGGCCCCAGTAGGTGTGCCCCCTGTAGCTGTGCCCCTGGTAGCACCGCAAACATAATAATTATCACTAATATGATGATGATGGTCATCATCATCATCATCATCAACAGCCCCATCCCTCCATTATATGTACAATGTTCATACAGAGCATTTTATTCCATTCCACCAAATGTATCTCTCGAGCTATTTAAATTGATATATCTTACTCTTTCTTAATCATATATAGTGGCAGATGCAGAGAGGCCTTGACGAGGCTTGGGGCTTAATCATACATTTGTGCAAATATATGTAACCGAGATCTCTGAATTCTAATATTGTGTGGGATTTATATCCAGTTACTGCTATCATTCAGGGTGCTGGGGGAAACAAAATGCCTTTTTTTCTTTCTTAATCATCCCTGGTCAAATGTACTGTACAATGTTTTTCCGTGTAGCCAGCCATGCGACAATATATCTTTCATTATTACAACTTACTCTTTGAAACATTGTATATTGTATTATCCTCAGTCTACCTTACTGAAAAGTTTAATGCATGACTTAACCCTTCCCTTTCTGGCTGTAAAAAAGATATTCAGTCACACAAACCACAGACCGACTGCTGGAAAAAGACACAGTAAAGCAATGGAAAAAAAGAATGTCTTGCAGTAAAGTGCAAATTTAGTATGTACTATATTGCATGATATGACGATGCTGCTGAATGTTGGTATATGAAATAACTTAGCAGCATACACATCTGGGAATTAATATAAAATGAAACACAGGGCATGTTAACATTTCACTGGCACCAGGGGTTACTCAACCTTCTTTTGTACTCTCTTTCTATGTCTAAAACTCATAAGAAAGAATTTGATAAATAGAAACAATAGTTCAATTATAAATCAAACGCTAAAACATGTGGACTTGGTATTAATACTGAACTTTCTGCAAACTTTGTCAGACTAATAATAAAATAGAGAGATTCCAGGCAAATCTGTTTTCCTGCAGGTTCCTATAATTTTCTGCCAGTTAAATAGCTTTGTTAGATAAAGGCCCAAGCAAGAATCATCATGAAACAATTGCATGCTAAGGTAAATCAAGCTTTTGCCTAAAATATATTGTAATGAATACTGTCTACAGCATTTCTTACAATTCTAATATCTTTGCATATATTTCCACAGCTGTAAACTGTTTTAACCACTTACCTAACAGCTTGTGGACAGTTTTAATGACCTATCTACTGACCAAATGGCTGCAGCTGCTGACCCCTGACACAGGGTGACGGCTCTATTCTGGCAATACAAATATGCGTGGTAATGCTGCTCTTGTATTGGGTAGTAACTAGTGACATCACTGATGCCTGAAGAGCTGGAACTAAACATTGCAGTCTCCTCAGCCAGAGAGAACACTGGCACTGACCAGAGTAGACAAACAGTAAACTCCAATGACTCAAATATTACATACATATATATATATATATATATATAAGGATGTAGCATGGATCGGCACTCCCATTAGATAGACATCAGCGCTGGTGCCCTCAACCAGATACTGGATAAGTCGTGGGAAAGGAGGAAGCGGCACTCAGCTTTTCAAATAGTCAAAAAAGTGTATTAAAACACACCAAACTCCTGGAGTTTGGTGTGTTTTAATACACTTTTTTGACTATTTGAAAAGCTGAGTGCCGCTTCCTCCTTTCCCACGACTTATATATATATATATATATATATATATATATATATATTGTGGCATTCCAGTCCGGATGCCACCCCGAGGGTTTGAAGGACAGGGCACAACAGTTCTGGTGCCCCAGGCTAAGGCGACCTGGGTTTAGGACTGGACCAAGAGGAAGCCCAGGGAGGTGTTGGGACACAGCAGGTTGTCTCTTTAATGTTGTGTCAAAGATTATCTGGCAGTTGGAAATTATAATATTGTATTGCTGCTGATACACAGAAATACACTGCAGTTTTATACATGAGATCCCATCCATGCAGGTCCGGTCCAGGTATTGGAGCAAGCGCTCCCAGCAATCAGGCACACATGTGCCACACTGTTATAAAGCTCGTTAGGGCAAGGGCTCAGGGCTCCTGATGCCAACAAGTGGCCAGGCGATAGAGGGAACGGACTACTTTTCTTTCATACAACTGTGTCAGCATCTTGTCTGGTGGAAGGTCGCTTGTTACAATATATATATATATATTTATATATATATATATAAATAAATAAAAAGAGATGAGAAATAGCGCCTTCTAGTGCAGTAAATAGGAACCTGATTTTCGAATACCTTCACCAGTATAATACACCCTTAAAAATGCAGAAGTACCAGTTCAAGTGGACATATCCACTTTTTGTGTGACATAGATCCGGTGGGTAATCGCAACCAGGATGATTTCCTTCACCATAAAAGAACCTCGTATATCTCCAGTCCCGATTCGTTTGGAGAACTACAACCGGGGGGGGGGGTTTGGGTTGGGAGGTAGCGGTAGAATGCCACAGATAGTGTAGTATTTTAAACACAATTTTAATGGCTTACATAAGGTAAAATATATGCCCTGATAAAGCTAAATATTTATCTTATATAAAACCCTTTATGAGGTCTAAGAACACTGTACGCTATTTACGTATGGAGTACCGTAAGGGTACGCTCGTTGCGTAACAATCGCTTAGCCGTGGTCGAGACGCTCAAGCGTCACGTTCGCTCACGGCCAAGAGATCACAGGCAGGCACGCTATTGGCTGCTGACTAACGTAATGGTTCACTATAGCGTAACGGACGCTGTATCGGGAGCGGGCTGCTCGAGCGATACAGACGCTCACGAGAATACGCTGTTGGTATCGGGCACACTTATAGGTGAGCGACTACCGTAATGCTACGCTATCAGCGTAGCGGACGCCCGAGACCACGAGGAGATCACGAGCGGCGCAGACGCTCACAATGTTAAACCTTTATATCTAAACCATAAACAATGTAATATGCTGCAAAACCTTAGTGTAGAGATAGGGTGTAGATGCAACACAGTGTAACCTTGTTAACTTAAAAGCTGTTTGAGCGTCACCGACGCTCAGGGAATACTTAACACTATAAGAAATACACAGATACCGTGCTTAGGGTCCAACGCCTGATATATATATATTATGAATGTTATACTTGCAAAAGAATTAATACAATACAAGTCATACACTACAATATAACATAGACTACCTAACCAGATAACTACACAGGAAATACAATACAATACTATTACGTTTAAGAGACTACGAGAGAAAGAGGGGAAGAGAGAGAGAGAGAGAGATATGGCCCATAACAACAAGAAAGACAATATGATTGCGGAGAAAACTTACGTACAAAGGAAACGATCGCATGCGCCTCTGGACATCCAGCTCCCGATTTTCAGCAATGATAACCGTTGAAGAGTGAGAGCTGGATGTGATCGGCTTGTCTATTTATGCCCCACACACAATACAATTCAATGGTCCTTACAATCTCATTGTTCATTGGACACAGGAATTCCTCCTCGCATTATAACAAAAGGTCATAGGTTGATTCATACAGGTGGGCTGTGACTATTTCCAACAGCTCAGGTGGGAGGGAAACTGGGTTTCCCGCCGCATGGATAAGTAAGTGCAAATACAGTAAATGTTCATAAACTTCTTATGTCCATAACTATTCGCACGAGCGATTAATCCGCTTCAAACCAACACCGGAATATTGCTAATTAAAAACTCTTCCGATGGATACTAAACACCACTGTATTACTCCTGTCTGACCCTTCGTATCAAACAAAGGGGGATTTCTCTGTTCATGAACATTCTACATTAACCAAACTTTCAGAATCTATCAAAGGGACCATGATCTACAAAATACATTATATAGTGAAAATATGTAACGATTGAGTCGCACGCTACGAACACATGAACTCTACCGTAAATGCACATACCGCGCGCCCGCGGGTGCCCGCAACAGCGAGTATGCGCACGCACGGGAGAGCGCACGCATGCGCAGCGCAGACCTGTGTGAGGTGCAAATATGGCAGTGTGCATCGTGATATTTTTCTGACTTTGACAGTCCACCCTTTGGCAGTCAACAATAACTGCCACTTCCTAAAACATTTCAAAAAGAGAAAAATATATGTCAGGGGTTAATACATTTACATGGTTGGGTAGGGGAGGAGAGGAGAAGGTAGGAAAAGGGTATGACCTAGTGAGATAGCAGAAGCATGTGTGTATGAATCCGTGCTTGGGGGTCATGTATCATCGTGCCGTACGTGTTTTAAATCAAGCTTCGAGGTATTGCGAAGTATACATTTGAATTCCTTCTTATCCCGTGGTACGGGTCTGTGGATGGGCTGTCAAACTTTACCGAGCTCTTTTCGGATTTTGGTTGCAACAAAATGGGGAGCACATTTTAGTTGATGATACATGAATGGGGGAATATGTGATTGCTGATATTTGTGCCTGTATTCCCTATACTATGTGTGTGCTTTACCTGAAGGTTGTAGAGATGAAGAAAAGACATAATTACGGTAAATGCGGTGGTATTCTATGTCAGGTAAATGAACATTTGTCGGTTGAAGTCTTGTTCGGTGTCTGTTGGTTGCAGTCTTCTTTGTGCTTTTGCCCATAAGGTGCGAGCAAAAGCTTTGTCAATGTCCATAGATTTACAAAAGTGTTGGGCTAGCGTAATTTTAAAATTTCTAGGGAAACTGGGGATCTATGGCAAAGTTCATCAAAAATCTGTGTATCAGGTTGTCAAAACTTCTTCTTTAATCCATCCGTTGTCTGTATATCGGCTCATCAAATTCCTCGTCCAAGTGGGTCTTTTTACCTTGGAGAAAACGGAAAAACAGGTGAAAGAAACGGACCGTATAATCGCATTTTCATTACATCATTGTTTCTACCGTCGGGTCATAAATCAAATCCATGGGAATTACAGTTTCCTCACTCCTTAAACTCATCACCCTGGTACTTCGTTTGCACTTCGTTAAAGCCTGACCGCATCTAAATATCAAGCCAATCGTTATGATAACACCTAAGATACATAGGAGAAACTTCCCTACATCCATTATGATTCCTTGAGCCCATTCTCCTAAACCGGAGAACCAATTTCGCGGGTTCAACCATGACACCCAACCAGTCAGCTCATTACTCACAGCAGCAAGGGTGAGATTGTGTCTCCTGCGAAATTCCCACTTCAGTTGGAGAATATCGTCCATCTTTTGGTCTATGACCTCGACCGGGTCCTCGGTACTATTTGTAATATATGTGCAACATTTCACGCCGTACTGCGTTGCCAGTGTGACACAATATCCACCTGTTACTGCCGTGAGATAATTGAGAATCATTCTATGCTGAACTAGTTCTGTTTTATAAGCTTGAAGTTCTCTTCCAGTATACCTAAACGTGTCATCATACATTTCTGTGATATTGTCTAACAAATTTGCGAGCGCAGATATGTATTTATAATTCAACACTCCTCTGGCGGTGCGAGTGAAATCTAACGCGATTAGAACCTGAATCCCGGTGGATTCATGGATCATGTCAGTGTTACGATTCCTGTACTCCAGACTGGAGAAGATCTTATGGCAGAGATCTGAGTACAGGAATGAAATACAGGTTGTGGGAGCTGGAAAGCCTAGTAACCCCTGGCACCCTAACTCCGTTGTCTCGCCCGTGTTATCAGAAATCCCCTGCGAGACTATGGTTGCTTGAGCCCATGGCAGCCGCGTTCGAAGGGCGGATTATGTCTGCCCAACCCCGATGCCCCCGCAGGTCTTAATGGGAGACAAGGGGAAGTCCGAGACAGGGTGATAACAAGGGGCCCTCTGACTAAGCAACCAAGCCAGGGGTTACAAGCTAACTTAACTAAATCAAAAGGTATGTGCGGACTAGCCGCCAGGGAAAAGGACAACCAAAGATCCACTGATCCGACACTCCTATCCGGCACCGCTGGACACCAGAGTGGATCTTGTGGAAGCGGAATCCTCCGCAAAGCTCCAGAACACAATATAAACAAAATAATAAATAATAGCGGACAAGCCGCAACACACGGCTGCGCCGTGACTCACGAACACCACCAGATGTTAAAGGTGCTCGATCAGACTCCAGGAACAGATGGTAACTTCCGAGTACAGGATCACTGAGAACAGGAACAAACGAACAGACCGGGACTGGGAACTCTCTCTGCAGCAGAATCAGGCAAACAGGAAGCTATCACCGGCGTCTGTAAGGAGTCCTGGGAGTGCTTTTAACAGAGAGTCCTAATTAAACAATCCAGAGCAGCTGGCCCACTGCATGATTCCAACTGACAAAATGCAATCAGCAGCCAGGTGAGGCTGAACACATGGAACAAGCTGCAATTACACAGACTAACCAGCGGCAGCAGACAAGAGCATACTAAAACAGAGCAACAGGAAATCCTGGCATGCAAGACAACTAATAAACATGAAATACCTAACAAAAATGCAAAACAGGAATGAGCCACAGCCGTGGCTCATAACATTACCCCCCCCTTGAGGAGGGGTCAAAAGACCCCAAAATTCAGACTATCCAGAACAAGGGATACAAAAAAAAACCTGACACATTGGTCTAACAGACCAGAAAACAAAAAACAAGCTGTAGCAACAACTTGTAACAGTGCCCTCCCCTTGATGGTGGCCACTGGACACAAGACAAGGAAAAAAAAAAAATCTCTCTTTTTTTTTTTTTTTTTTAATCAAGGCAAGAGTCAAAAATTATTTCTTTTTCTTCTTCTTCTTTTTACAAAGCTCTTTAGGTCTGACCAAGGTAATTCCCCAAACATTGTCTGAACTGATGGTACCACCCAGCAAGGCTGCGTTCAAATCAGAGACAGGTCTCTTACCCTTGGGAGCTGAACTTTCTGGTAAAGTACTATTATTAGAAGAAGAAGTCAGAAAAGCACATCCTGCAGTCAAAGCAACGGGCTGGGACTCTTGTGCCGAGTTTACAGTATTTGGTGGACTCTCAGCAGACAAGACGGGTGACTTAGAGGAACCTGAACCAATTTCTTTGAAACCGTATCTTTTAACAATTGCATCACAGAATGCTTGGGGATCCTGAAGAATGGGATCTTCAGCTTTCATTAGGCTGGTTGCCCACTCAGAAGGCTCTCCTCTAAAAGAATAAATCAGATAGAGCCCAAGGTTTTCTGAAGTGATGCCCAGAAATGGTCTAGACAACATAATAGTGTAATAGTGTTTGAAAAGCGCCATAAATTGGGCGAAGTCCCCATCAAAGGTTATGGATGTTGAAATATCAGAGTCAGGATCTGTTTCCTTTTCATCTGACTGACTGGAGTGCTTTGCTAGGACCTGGTCACTATTGACCTTACTCGAGGCTGAGACTCTCTGAACCCCACCCGGGGCTGAGACTTTCTGAACCCCACCCGGGGCAGTGACTTTCTGAACCCCACACGGGGCAGTGACTTTCTGAACCCCACACGGGGCAGTGACTTTCTGAACCCCACCCGGGGCAGTGACTTTCTGAACCCCACCCGGGGCAGTGACTTTCTGAACCCCACCCGGGGCAGTGACTTTCTGAACCCCACCCGGGGCAGTGACTTTCTGAACCCCACCCGGGGCAGTGACTTTCTGAACCCCACCCGGGGCAGTGACTTCCTGAACCCCACCCGGGGCAGTGACTTCCTGAACCCCACCCGGGGCAGTGGCCTCCGGGAACCCCGCTGGGGCAGTGGCCTCCGGGAACCCCGCTGGGGCAGTGGCCTCCGGGAACCCCGCTGGGGCAGTGGCCTCCAGGAACCCCGCTGGGGCAGTGGCCTCCGGGAACCCCGCTGGGGCAGTGGCCTCCGGGAACCCCGCTGGGGTCAGCACCTCGGATTCTTTTACTGGGACCGGGCCGTTGGCCTCCCTGACTGGGATCGGGCCACCGGCCTCCCTCTCTGAGTCGATAATTATCGAAAGTTCTTCCGTGACTATGACTTCCGGGACTTTTGCTGAAGCAATAACGTTCAGATCCTCCACTAATGCTATGCTTCTTAAGTTATTTCCTGGGGAAGCGACTTCTAGACCCTTCTTTGGGGCTGCGTCTCTCGAGACCCCACTTGGGGATATTACTTCAAAGATCCCTTCTGGGGTTTTGCTTCTCGAGTTCCCTTCAAGAACTATGGTTTTAGATACCCTTTCTGGGGTTGCGCTCCTCAAGTCCCTACCTGGGGTAACAGCTTCTGAGACCCCTTCTGGTATGGAAACCTGAGCTACAATATTTGATTTCCCTCTATAAGCTTGGGCATCGGGTACCGCTCCAGCACTCTGGGCATCGGGTACCGCTCCAGCACTCTGGGCATCGGGTACCGCTCCAGCACTCTGGGCATCGGGTACCGCTCCAGCACTCTGGGCATCGGGTACCGCTCCAGCACTCTGGGCATCGGGTACCGCTCCAGCACTCTGGGCATCGGGTACCGCTCCAGCACTCTGGGCATCGGGTACCGCTCCAGCACTCTGGGCATCGGGTACCGCTCCAGCACTCTGGGCATCGGGTACCGCTCCAGCACTCTGGGCATCGGGTACCGCTCCAGCACTCTGGGCATCGGGTACCGCTCCAGCACTCTGGGCATCGGGTACCGCTCCAGCACTCTGGGCATCGGGTACCGCTCCAGCACTCTGGGCATCGGGTACCGCTCCAGGACCCTGGGCTACGGGCACCGCTCCAGGACCCTGGGCTACGGGCACCACTCCAGGACCCTGGGCTACGGGCACCGCTCCAGGACCCTGGGCTACGGGCACCACTCCAGGACCCTGGGCTACGGGCACCACTCCAGGGACTTGCAACTCCGCTTCCACAGGAACCTCAAGAGAGGAGAGAAACATTCTCTTTTGATTCCTGAATCTATAATGGGGCTCCCTTGCCCAAGGACCCCAATTATAGGACAGAGAGCTTTTTTGTGTGGGTTGTGTGACAAGTACCTCTGCCACAGTAGAGACAGGAGTAGGTCTTGTATCATGACTCAACTTGGACAGAGGGCAAGACTCGTCACCACACTTTGGCTTGCGCAACTCACAGGTCTGCAGATAATGGCCTAAACCCCCACAATATAGGCATAAGTTTAAGTTTCTGCGACGCAGACGCTCCTCTTCTGAGAGCCTGGGCCGCAGAAAACTTTTAAACTTTTTCTCTTCAATTAAACCAGAGGATTCTCTTGTCACCATACTGTGAACAAGAGTCTCTTTAGAGATAGATGTACTCTCAACGACTTCTGGCAAAATAAGCAAGATTTTAGTCAGAAGGTTTTGCAGTTGCTTTAGGGATTGCTGAAAAGCTTCTAGTCGCTCTGGTCTCAAAGCACTGAATACAGAGTTCAGGGCTGCGAGAGATGCCTGCAGGGCTTGCATAGTAGACATAGGAGGATTTAAAACTAGACAAGACAAGACAAGACAAGACAAGGCTAGGCAAGGCAAGGCAAGGCAAGGCAAGGCAAGGCAAGGCAAGGCAAGACTAAATTTTGCTAAACAAATCAAGACTTTTTTTTTTTGTATTTTTTTTTTTTTTTTAAAACACCGGACTGGATTCTAAACACCGGACTGGATTCTAAACACCGGACTGGATTCTAAACACCGGACTGGATTCTAAACACCGGACTGGATTCTAAACACCGGACTGGATTCTAAACACCGGATTGGATTCTGCACACTGAATTCTAGACAGGACTGGATTCTAGACTAGACACTGGACTGGGCCAAAAAAGAAAAAAAAGTTTTATTTCTTTTTTGTGGTAAGGGCCGGTGATAATGTTACGATTCCTGTACTCCAGACTGGAGAAGATCTTATGGCAGAGATCTGAGTACAGGAATGAAATACAGGTTGTGGGAGCTGGAAAGCCTAGTAACCCCTGGCACCCTAACTCCGTTGTCTCGCCCGTGTTATCAGAAATCCCCTGCGAGACTATGGTTGCTTGAGCCCATGGCAGCCGCGTTCGAAGGGCGGATTATGTCTGCCCAACCCCGATGCCCCCGCAGGTCTTAATGGGAGACAAGGGGAAGTCCGAGACAGGGTGATAACAAGGGGCCCTCTGACTAAGCAACCAAGCCAGGGGTTACAAGCTAACTTAACTAAATCAAAAGGTATGTGCGGACTAGCCGCCAGGGAAAAGGACAACCAAAGATCCACTGATCCGACACTCCTATCCGGCACCGCTGGACACCAGAGTGGATCTTGTGGAAGCGGAATCCTCCGCAAAGCTCCAGAACACAATATAAACAAAATAATAAATAATAGCGGACAAGCCGCAACACACGGCTGCGCCGTGACTCACGAACACCACCAGATGTTAAAGGTGCTCGATCAGACTCCAGGAACAGATGGTAACTTCCGAGTACAGGATCACTGAGAACAGGAACAAACGAACAGACCGGGACTGGGAACTCTCTCTGCAGCAGAATCAGGCAAACAGGAAGCTATCACCGGCGTCTGTAAGGAGTCCTGGGAGTGCTTTTAACAGAGAGTCCTAATTAAACAATCCAGAGCAGCTGGCCCACTGCATGATTCCAACTGACAAAATGCAATCAGCAGCCAGGTGAGGCTGAACACATGGAACAAGCTGCAATTACACAGACTAACCAGCGGCAGCAGACAAGAGCATACTAAAACAGAGCAACAGGAAATCCTGGCATGCAAGACAACTAATAAACATGAAATACCTAACAAAAATGCAAAACAGGAATGAGCCACAGCCGTGGCTCATAACAGTCAGAGGCCGGATGCTCTGTTCTTTCTATCTGGTGCCGTTTAACTACGTGCTCGTAATGGGTGTGAGTATAAGGAGCTTGGGCAACACGGTGTATATCTTTCATTTTGGCATGTGATACAGTCATTACTTCAGGCAATACTTTTCCAATATAACACAATCCTTCCGAGTTTGGGGCAAGCCACTTATACGCCTTCCTCCCGCATATGAAATATGCATCATCGGGGAGAACATATGGGACGGAGTAGGACATAACCATATTACACATCTTCCATGTGAAATCTCCTAACCCTAATTCTCCCATCTGTCTAGTACACGTATCAGCTTGTACGATATGTGCACAGTATCCTGGTGATACCTCTCCAACTCTCGTAATCCTACTTCCTAGGGTATACCTATATCGGAAATATTTTCCTCTACTGGCTATGTGGCGTATAAGCTCTGTATCTGTAGGCATTCTATCTGCTCTATGTGAAAAGGTCATGGTTTGGTTACTCCATGACACAATTTCCCGGCTTTCGGGGATTGGAAATGTTAAAACATATGAGGGATCTATCCACATGATATTGGTGGAGCTTCAAACTAGGAGGACTGGAGATATTAAACCTCCTGTCCACCGGCCTCCCACCACTTAGCTCAAGTACCTCCCCTATCGTTAAAGGAAATGGTACTAGTCCTGATTTGCTATGACCTTGAGGTACTTGAGAGCATACCCAACAATCTGTTTGATTTAACACACTACCCACTAAGGAGTGATAGTCACTCAATGGATGCCGGTCCATGTGGATATTAAAACTGGATTGGCATTTCTTAAGGCACCCATCCTCAACCACATTGTCACAGAGCCTACAGATACAGTTTTCTTTTCAGCTAACAATGTTTACAAATAACATGGCTGCTAGATCGTTTCCGGTACTCGCCTTTTGCTTGGTGGTTGTATTGCTATTGGAAATTTACACCTCCTTCTCAGTCATCGGAACCTTTCTGGATCCTTTCTCGACCTCACTGGTACTCTCGCCGGAACAGACTGCTCTGGTCAACATCATGGTCAACAGGAAAATCCATATCACAGTCTCTTGGGGCAAGTCCATCTTACAGGAGGAGAAAAGAAGAAATTTGTAATGGGGGTACAGGAAAACAGTTTGAGGGGGAGAGAAACTTGTTACGATAATTAAGTTCTCTAGTCTTGTTGTTCTTCTTGTTCTGCTGTCATCTCAAAGGTGCTGTCTCTCAGTCTTCCAAACGAACATTCCGGTGATGCAATATTCCTTCCAAACCAGCGATCTCTCTGTAAGGAGCAAAAAATCTTGCATTACCATTTGTCTAACTGAGGTGTGACATACCATCTTTAAAACATGAAAACATGAGAAAGAAGAGAGAAAACAAAAAAAAAACAAAAGAGAGAGAGAGAACAATTCATATATGTATATATCACATAAATCAACAGAGAACAACAACAGGGAAAAAAACATTTTTCAAACATAAACGTTTTCTAAAACATTGTCAGATCATCAGGCTGTCATATCTACATGTCCAATGGTTTCCTTGCGCAGTCCCTCCCCCCAGCACTTCCATATTCCACTGTCTGTATCTGGCCAGAATACATTGGTGCGGATAGGTCATGCTGGGGTTTGGTAGACTTCTGCAAAGACCAAGTATATATGCAATGTTTGAATCCTACCAATAACCGTCAGAGATGGGGAGAGAGAAAAAGAAACATACATTTACAACGTTTCACCCGGTCATTCCTGTGTCTTCAGGGAATGACCTCCCAATTTATTAACTATAACCTCAGGCTTACCATCAGTCCTAATGATCACCTTTCTTGATTGCACATTATGGGTGTGGCTCAAAATTCTTCCTATATGATCCCTGTTTATAATTGTGTGTGTTTTAATTTTGCTCATTTCTTGGTCTAGGGGGTCTGACTTTATGTGGGTTATTACAGTTGCTGGCATAATGCCCTTCTCTTCTACAATGATAACAAACCCTGGGTTTCCTCCAAGTGTCAATGACCTGAGGTCTTGGTTGATTTGATGCCTCCTCAAACGCTCGGATGCTCATCGCCATCAACCGTTTTCCCTGTGCTTCCCTGATTCCTTGGATACCATGATTATGTCGTTGTCTAGGGGGCTGATGTGACTTTTGTCTACTTCCTGATCTACAATCTCTCGCAAAATGACCTTCCTTCTGGCAATTGTAACAGATTTCCACATTTAAATTTCTCGCAGGGGTTTGGGGCTTATGCTGGAGTGGTCTTGTGGTTAGGGCCTGTATACTTGCGGCCATTAATTTATCACTTTGTGACTCTCTGTATCTGGTGATATTTCGATCAATATCAATAGCGGCCTCTCTTAATGCGGCCACTGAGATATTTCTCCAGTTTGGGTTGGTGGTCTGTACCCTTGTTCTCAATACCTCCTTTAAACCATTCATTAATACCTTAACCGCTATTTCTCTATGCTGTGCGCATGTTTTGATGTCTGTGATCCCAGTGTTCCTAGCCATTACTTGCAGTGCTCGATTGAAATAATTGGAAATACTTTCCCTTTCGTTTTGTCTTATGGAGAAGATTTCATTCCACTTGACAACGGCAGGGAAATATACTTCCAACTGTTGGTTTATCTGCTTAATACATTCCTGATTGTGTTCCTCCGTTTGAGGTACTTCTGTGTCTAATTGACAATCAGTAATAAATGTCGCAGAGTCAACACCGGAGGGCAAACATGCCCTCAGCACTGTCCGCCAATCTTTGTTGGTGGGTTCTATTGAGTTTCCTAGTTCTTTAATGAACCTTTGACATGCGACTAGATTTTTCCTTGGATCAGGAAATTCGGACATAATTGATCTCAATTCGGTCCGGGACCAGGGACAGCGCATTGCACTGTCCTGGACGGGAATGGTTCCCTGATCGTCAGTCTTCCCATTGGGGACTGTGATCACCCTGACAGGACTAAACTCAATTACATCACCTTGTTTTTGTCTTACAATATGGGGTACATTTGTTTGTGCGTGATATAAAACATTGTACGTACCTGTGGACACGACCTCACCTGACCCTCCGTTAGGGGGTTTGATTATTGCCTTTACCGATTTGGTCGCGTCCACCTGGATGTCTTGTGTGATGGCTGCTGGAAGAGGTGCCGACATCGTGTTGGGTTCACTTTCTTGCTCGTATTCCTGAGGGAAGTTTGACATGGGGTGCAACTTGCACGGGTTAATAGTTGTACATTTAACAGCATTACAATTATCATTGTTATGTTTATTACACTTATTCTTATCATCTATACTACAGTTGCTAAGTGCGTTTTTATTGTTCAACATTGTGCCTTTCTCCGCAACCATAATCCTCTCCATTGCCACATCTCTCCTCCCAAGATGAGAGTCAGATATGTCAGTTAGCTCTCTTTGCATTTCACTTTCCTGTTGCCATAACTTTAAACAATCATAATGTTTGATCCGTCTCTTTGCTGGTTCAATAAGACCTATCCTTCTCCTTAGATTTAGTAACACTTCTGGGCTAAAGCTACCTATTCTTGGGAATTTCTCCCCGTCATGTACAGTCATTCTTTCCCATTCATCACATAAAACCTCTGTGTGTGAACCGTATTTTTCACACATTACATACCTGGCTGACCCGATTGGTCGGTTTACTAAATCAACCCGAACCGAGGTTGATCGCCCCCTACCTGAACAACTGGCCCCCATAACTTGCAGGTGTTGCTTTTCTTCAGCGAACCCTTACAAAAACCAAGATGTCCGGGGCAGGCTGGCGGTGAAGTTTACCGAGTACTCCACTCACTTCTCGCCCACGTTGGCCAGTAACACAATCACTGTATCCAGAGCTGTTGTACCCAACCTAGGGCCCCTGTGAACCTTTATTTACTGGGGCGCGTTCCCCAGCAAGTATCGGTTGTTGGATAGTTCCTGAGTGACCAGCGAACTTCCCTTAAAATAAAAAAAATTTCACAAATCACGTTAAAATGTACAAATAGCGTTTATGACCTTCGTACACAAATAGTACCGGTCAGGTTTACTAATGCACACAATTACGTGCGGTACAATCGTTCAGCACATAAGCAACTAATCTTATGTGCGGAGCGACCAGTGGAATCGAAAATTTCGGCTGCGAATTCCTTCAGCCAGAGCTTAATGGCCTATATGGGTTCCGCACCAACCCTTCTTGGTGTTGTGCTACTTGTCTCTATAGCGGACTTCCTTGTCTGCTGTACCTGGACCTCCTGGTCTGTTATGCGACCTCCTGGTCTGTTACAGTATGACCTCCTGGTCTGCTACACTCTAATGCTCAAATTTTATGTTTAACCAGGGATGCCTCCCTAGCCACCATGCACGTCACTTACATGTATGTACCTTCACGAGAACTCGATACTTTTCTTGTGGTTCAACCTCAAAATTGTATAATTGCAAACACTCACTCACCACATGTACACTTTTGTTTCTATTTCTATTTCTGCGCAGAAATTTTTCTTTAGACCAGATGTGTTGTAAATTTGGAGAAGGATCTGTTAATTTAAATTTCGGATTTAAAATAGATTTGCGCTACTTATCGCCTGATGCGCTATTTATCGCCTGTTGCGCTACTTATCGCCTGTTGCGCTATTTATCGCCTGTTGCGCTATTTAAAAATCAACACTATCGTGTGACTTGAGTTACGTGGGCATACCCAGACGCTCCGTTGCGTAATTTACGCTGCGTGCGTCGGCCTTTGCGTACGCGAGTCTCAGCCCTTTGTTAGAGACACGTGTACACAAAACCAATGTCCACCGTAACACAACTAACACGTTTATCAATGTAGATGATCCTCGATCGTCTACCGCGCAACACACCAATCTCTCCTTTTATCTTTAGGCAGAGCTGCGTGTGTGCTTTACACTTTATCCCTTAACGCATTACTTTTACACTTTTAACTATGAAATAGCGACAATCTCTTTTAGCACGTTATCAATGCGAATTGCAAACAGGATAGTGATATGTGAAAATACACGAAAAAGAAATGCAGATATGCGTGTGTGCGTACGCAAGATAGAAATAAACAGTTTTAAAAGACACTAGCGTGTTGTTCTTACCTCCGGTTCCGGATTCCTTCAGCACCCTTTACTAAGCGAAGCAGACGCTTATCCCGTCAGCACTGCGAAGAATATGATCTCACGCCCTTTGCTGATGGATAATGTCTGCTGAAATTACCTAGCAGAGCTATGTGAAGGACAGGACGAGCCGCCAATTGATAAAGCTAAATATTTATCTTATATAAAACCCTTTATGAGGTCTAAGAACACTGTACGCTATTTACGTATGGAGTACCGTAAGGGTACGCTCGTTGCGTAACAATCGCTTAGCCGTGGTCGAGACGCTCAAGCGTCACGTTCGCTCACGGCCAAGAGATCACAGGCAGGCACGCTATTGGCTGCTGACTAACGTAATGGTTCACTATAGCGTAACGGACGCTGTATCGGGAGCGGGCTGCTCGAGCGATACAGACGCTCACGAGAATACGCTGTTGGTATCGGGCACACTTATAGGTGAGCGACTACCGTAATGCTACGCTATCAGCGTAGCGGACGCCCGAGACCACGAGGAGATCACGAGCGGCGCAGACGCTCACAATGTTAAACCTTTATATCTAAACCATAAACAATGTAATATGCTGCAAAACCTTAGTGTAGAGATAGGGTGTAGATGCAACACAGTGTAACCTTGTTAACTTAAAAGCTGTTTGAGCGTCACCGACGCTCAAGGAATACTTAACACTATAAGAAATACACAGATACCGTGCTTAGGGTCCAACGCCTGATATATATATATTATGAATGTTATACTTGCAAAAGAATTAATACAATACAAGTCATACACTACAATATAACATAGACTACCTAACCAGATAACTACACAGGAAATACAATACAATACTATTACGTTTAAGAGACTACGAGAGAAAGAGGGGAAGAGAGAGAGAGAGAGAGATATGGCCCATAACAACAAGAAAGACAATATGAGTGCGGAGAAAACTTACGCACAAAGGAAACGATCGCATGCGCCTCTGGACATCCAGCTCCTGATTTTCAGCAATGATAACCGTTGAAGAGTGAGAGCTGGATGTGATCGGCTTGTCTATTTATGCCCCACACACAATACAATTCAATGGTCCTTACAATCTCATTGTTCATTGGACACAGGAATTCCTCCTCGCATTATAACAAAAGGTCATAGGTTGATTCATACAGGTGGGCTGTGACTATTTCCAACAGCTCAGGTGGGAGGGAAACTGGGTTTCCCGCCGCATGGATAAGTAAGTGCAAATACAGTAAATGTTCATAAACTTCTTATGTCCATAACTATTCGCACGAGCGATTAATCCGCTTCAAACCAACACCGGAATATTGCTAATTAAAAACTCTTCCGATGGATACTAAACACCACTGTATTACTCCTGTCTGACCCTTCGTATCAAACAAAGGGGGATTTCTCTGTTCATGAACATTCTACATTAACCAAACTTTCAGAATCTATCAAAGGGACCATGATCTACAAAATACATTATATAGTGAAAATATGTAACGATTGAGTCGCACGCTACGAACACATGAACTCTACCGTAAATGCACATACCGCGCGCCCGCGGGTGCCCGCAACAGCGAGTATGCGCACGCACGGGAGAGCGCACGCATGCGCAGCGCAGACCTGTGTGAGGTGCAAATATGGCAGTGTGCATCGTGATATTTTTCTGACTTTGACAGCCCGTACATTTATAAAGATAAAAGATAGCTTATCTGATATACAGCAATTCGGTCAGGTCAGTAGTCTCAACGCGTTTCGTCCCTGTGGCGTCTGAAGCCTGGACTTCATCAGGAGTATGCTGTCCTATTGCCCCTCTGCTCTCACCGTACTCACCGTAACTGAGTCCCAGTTACTGCGGAGAGTACGGTGAATGCGATTAGTGTGCGAGAGCTGTTTTCAGGATAACGTTTCGGTGCGCGAGCACCCCTTTGTCAAGGAGAACAAGTGAGAAGTCCACTTCTCACTTGTTCTCCTTGACAAAGGAGTGCTCGCGCCCCGAAACGTTGGATGGAACTGTTTTGCTTTTGACATGGATTAAACATTGTTTGCTTTAAATTATCCATGAGTCAGTCCCTGAGTGCCGCTGCATGCTAGGAACCGTTGGATGTGTTATCGTTTCCAGAAGGCACCGGGGCCCTAATACCCAAGGAAGGGTGAGTGCCGATCCTATATTGTATATATGTATATATATATATATATATATATATATATATACACACACAACTACAGTCCAGCGGCACTCCTTCCCAGCGTGGATAGCACAAATACAATGCTGGTGCCCTCAGTAAGAAGCAAGCAGCTCCCCAAACACAGCAGAGTGTCCGGCGGCACTCACGGCAAATAAGCAAACAACACTCAGCTCTGTGGCCAACGTTTCAATGTTATTTCATCAACATTTTCATCAGGGCATCACCAATACAATTACAACACATACCTTTATACCTCCTCCGGTCCGTCCATGACACCGGCCGCCCACGCGCCCAGCTCCTTCAAATTACGTGATCACAGCACGCCCGGACAATGGCATTATGGAGGGGCCAGAGCACCAAAATTGTTACAAGTGCACACAAATCCTAAAACACATAAATACAAAAATATATAAATACAAACATAAACATACAGAGTCTGCAACATGATTCCACGAGTAATATGCAAAATAGAGCATTAAATCAAAAACTGTGTCTGGGCAACACAGACACAATGTCCACCATCAAACAAAATTTTGTCATATACCTTATTGGAGCATATACCAACCGCCAGACTGATTTAATGAGATATCAACTCTAAGACCAGACATACCATACGAGGTCCAGTCATTATATCCTGATAACATCTTTAACAATTATATAAATTCTGGACACAATATGGCATATGCACCAAAAATGCTCATAACAAATGAAAGATACCAAATTCAGAGAACAAAATAGACATATCTTAAAGTATAATCATACACCAAAAAAGTATCACAAACGGATACAATCAAAACATAGCCATGATTGTTACAAAAAACAGGCTAGTCTCAATTGCTCATTCAATCCCCTAGGGGATAACGTGTCAAGAAGGAAAATCCACTTTGACTCCGCTTGCAATAACATAGTATCTGAGGTTGAAAAAAGACAATTGTCCATCGAGTTCAACCTATTTGTGGTGTCCTATGCATGATGATTTGACTAAAATTTCTGACTGATGCTGCTGTCAGCCATTGCATTTTATCCCTATTTATAGTAACTATAATGCATGACTATGCACCATACCCCTGGATATCCTTATCCAATAGGAATTTATCTAACCCATTCTTAAAGGTGTTGACAGATTCCGCCATTACAACTCCCTCGGGCAGGGAATTCCAAACACGTATTGTCCTTACCGTGAAAAAGCCTTTACGCCGTATTGTGCGGAATCTCCTCTCCTCTAACCTGAGCGAGTGTCCACGAGTCCTCTGTGTTGATCTAACCAAAAACAGGTCCCGCGCAAGCTCTGTGTATTGTCCCCTTATATATTTGTAGATGTTGATCATATCCCCTCTTAGTCTCCGCTTTTCCAATGTAAACATGCCTAGTCTTTCAAGCCTTTCCTTGTATTGCATCGTCTCCATGCCCTTAATTAGTTTGGTCGCCCTCCTCTGTACCTTTTCAAGCTCCAGGATATCCTTTTTGTAGTACGGTGCCCAGAATTGTACACAGTATTCAAGGTGTGGCCTCACTAGTGATTTATATAACGGGAGTATAATACTCTCGTCCCTAGCATTAATACCCCGTTTTATACATGCTAATATCTTATTAGCCTTCTTTGCTGCAGTCCTACTTTGGGTACTACTGCTTAGCTTGCTATCTATGAGGACACCTAAGTCCTTTTCCAGTACAGAATCCCCTAATTTTACCCCATTTAGTAGGTAGGTGTAATTTTTGTTCTTGTTACCACAGTGCATTACCTTACACTTGTCTGTGTTGAAGCGCATTCTCCATTTGGCTGCCCATGCTTCTAATTTAACCAAGTCGTTCTGAAGAGACTCGGCATCCTCCTCTGTATTTATAGCCTTACACAATTTGGTATCATCTGCAAAAATTGACACCATGCTCTCTAGACCGTCTGTTAGGTCGTTAATGAAAATAATTGAACAATAGCGGTCCTAATACTGAGCCTTGCGGCACACCACTTAGCACTTCAGTCCAAGTTGAAAAAGATCCATTAACCACAACGCGCTGCTTCCTATTATCTAACCAGTTTTTGACCCAAGTGCATATTGTGCTTCCTAGCCCTGATTCTTGTAGCTTGTAGATAAGTCTCATGTGTGGTACAGTATCGAACGCTTTGGCAAAGTCTAAAAAGATTACATCCACGTCTTTACCCTGATCTAGGTTTGCGCTTACTGTTTCATAAAAGCCAAGTAAGTTGGTTTGACAGGATTTGTCCTTCATAAACCCATGTTGATTCCTTTTAATGACCTTATTGGTTTCAAGGAACTTCTGAATACTATCTCTTAGAATACCTTCCAATACTTTCCCCACTATAGATGTAAGACTAACTGGTCTATAATTACCTGGTTCAGCTTTACTTCCCTTTTTGAATATAGGCACTACTTCCGCTATACGCCAGTCTTTGGGAACCATACCTGATATAACTGAATCCTCAAAGATCAAAGATAGCGGTTTTGCCAGTTCAGAGTGAAGCTCCATTAGAACCCTTGGATGAATACCATCGAGCCCTGGTGATTTATTAATCTTTAAATGTTTTAATCGGTCACAGACTACTTCCTCGCTTAAATAAGTACCTATCAGTGTGATATTCTCATATTGAGATTGTGTGTCAGTCCCTGAATTGGGTCCTCTCTAGTGAATACTGTTGAAAAAAACTAATTTAGTGTGTCCGCTATGTCATTATCATTTTTGCTAAAGACTCCCAACTTGTCTTTTAAAGGGCCTATACTCTCCTTCTTTAATCTCTTGCTATTAATGTATTTAAAGAATTTTTTGGGATTCGCTTTGCTTTCCTTTGCTACTAGTTTTTCAGTTTCTACTTTAGCCGCTCTTATTTCCTTTTTGCAATTTTTGTTACATTCCTGTTATGATTCCCGTACTCCAGACCAGAGGAGATCTTATGGCAGAGGTCTGGGTACTGGAAAGATATGCTGGTTACGGGAGCAGGAAAGCCTAGTAACCCCTGGCGCCCTAACTCCGTTGTCTCGCCCGTGTTATCAGAAATCCCCTGCGAGACTATGGTTGCTTGAGCCCATGGCAGCCGCGTTCGAAGGGCGGATTATGTCTGCCCAACCCCGATGCCCCCTCAGGTCTTAATGGGAGACAAAGGGAAATCCGAGACAGGGTGATAACAAGGGGCCCTCTGACTAAGCAACCAGGCCAGGGGTTACAAGCTATCTAACTTAAACCAAAAGTATGTGCGGACAAACCGCCAGGGAAAAGGACAACCAAAAGATCCACTGATCCGTTACTCCTATCCAGCACCGCTGGATACCAGAGTGGATTTGTGGGAGCGGAATCCTCCGCAAAAGCTCCGGAACACAAAGAAACTAAATAATAAATAGTAAGCGGTCAAGCCGCAACACACGGCTACGCCGCGACTCACGAACACCACAGGATGTTAAAGGTGCTCGGTCGGACTCCAGGAATAGATGACAAATTCCGAGTACTGGATCACTGAGGACAGGAACAACCGGATTGAGCAGGACTGGAAACTCTCTGTAACTGACACAGCAAACAGGAAGCTATCACCGGCGTCTGTGGGAAGTCCTGAGAGTGCTTAAATTTGGGAGCCCTCCAATCATAATCCAGACAGGGTAATCACATAATGATGCCGTGCAGCTGCATGCTGCACAGCTAGAATACACTTGCACTGATAAATTAAGACCCAGCAACGGGGAACGCGGTCCAACCGTGGCGTCCCCGTTGCTAGGGTCTGATCGGCTCCGTGCGCCCGGCGTCTAGCGTTGCTAGGGAGCCGGCGGCTGTCTGCCTGCGGCGTCCCTAGTTGCTAGGCGACGGGCCGCACTGACGGGCGGACCCTCGGCGCCTAACAGTACCCCCCCCTTGAGGAGGGGTCAAGGAGCCCCTAAGGCCAGGTTTCTGAGGAAATTCTCGAAAAAATGCCCTTTTGAGCCTCGGGGCATGGAGATCCTCATCCAGGACCCAAGACCTTTCTTCTGGACCATAACCTCTCCAATGTACCAAAAAATAAAGCCGACCCCGGGACAACTTGGAATCGAGAACCTTCTCCACTAAGAACTCCTGCTGACCCTGTACATCTATTGGTGATTTCCCCTGAGAGATCTTGCGAGGAAATCTACTGGACGAAACATATGGTTTTGACAAGGAGCAATGGAAGGTATTTCCGATCCGTAAAGTTTTTGGTAAACGTAACCGGAAAGCCACTGGATTGACTTTTTTGATAATATGAAATGGTCCAATAAATTTAGGACCCAATCTGGCTGAGGTTTGTCGAAGTTTAATGTTGCGAGTCGACAACCATACCCTATCTCCAACTTTAAAAGTGCACGGCCGCCGGAGCCTGTCAGAAAATTTTTTCTCCCGAAATGCCGCTTTTCTGAGAGCCAGGTGCACTTTTCTCCAAATGAGTTTGAGATGAGAGGTCAAGGTCAGTGAGGAGACAGAGGAATGTTGAAAAAAGGAATTAGCTCTGGGGTGAAAACCAAAAACTGTAAAAAATGGAGATACATTGGTGGAGGAATGACAGGCATTGTTGTAAGCAAACTCTGCTAACGGAAGAAACTCAGACCAGTCATTTTGGAGTTTGGCCGAGTACAAACGCAAATATTGTTTTAATGATTGATTAACTCGCTCAGTCTGCCCGTTGGATTGGGGATGGTAGCCAGACGTTAAAGATAATTTCATCTTTAATGAGGCACAAAAAGACTTCCAAAATTGTGCAATGAATTGTGGACCCCGATCAGAAACAATATCAGTGGGTAACCCATGGAGTCTGAAAATATGGCGGAGGAACAAGACTGCCAATCCCTGGGCAGATGGCAATCGGGGAAGAGCAATGAAATGGGCCATTTTGCTAAAACGGTCCACTACCACCCATATGACTCGGCATCCGGCTGACAGAGGGAGGTCCACCACAAAATCCATGGAAATATGAGACCATGGCCTAAGAGGAACATTCAAGGGCATAAGTTGACCGATAGGCAAGGAACGGGGAACCTTATGCTGTGCACAGACCTGACAAGAAAAAACAAACTCCTTAATGTCTTTGGAAAGACCAGGCCACCATACCGAGCGAGAAACTAATTCAAAGGTTTTAGCGATCCCCGGATGCCCGGCAACTTTGCTATCGTGAAACTCCGTCAAAACCGTTGCTCTCAAAAACTCGGGGACATAAAGACGACCAGCAGGAGTATTTCCAGGAGCTTGATGTTGAAGTTGCTTTAACTGGGTAAATAAATCTTGTGTGAGGCCTGCCCGAATGACTGAAGACGGAAGTATGGGAGTAACCGGACTGTTGTCTTGAACTGGAAGAAAACTGCGTGACAGGGCATCTGCCTTGGTATTCTTGGAACCTGAAATGTAGAAACTTTAACCGAAGTTAAAAAATCGGGCGCAGGTTGGGCTGGTGTTCTAATTGTAGCAGCTGCTATATAACAGGTATAGTCAATCCTATGAACACTATAGACAATAAACAACAAACAAAGATAGCAGCGCTATATGTTAAAAAGATTTCAGCAATTACATTCATTAATTGTGGTGGAGATAGGGACACGTGGAGCTGAATGGATTATGGTGAAAAAGAACAATGATTTATTAAAATACATAAAATGTATCAATAAAATTAACAACAAATGAGAATGATAAAATTACAGCAGAACGGAATCACCATGGAGCTACCTTAATTACACTTATCCGTATTTCTTAATTTGTGTGGACTAATTGTTGATAGTATTGGAATTGGGTAAACTTTTTAGTACAGTCCTGATGGCTGCAATGCCACAGTATAATTACCGCTGGAGGAGGGGGTTCTCTGGATAGCGTCCCTTTTAGTGGGTAGAACCAAATCACTCTTATATCCTCACCAGTGTGCGGAGTCCTCAATGCTGAGTAGTAGGGCTGTGTTACCAATTGGCAAGTTGTTCACCTATTCCTTTTGGCGCAGTTCGTATAAGTCCACTAAAGATCCGGATATGATAAGTGTAGCTCCCAGTTGATGAAGGTGATCCAGAAATCAAAACATCTGACGCGTTTCGCTGCAGAACCTGCAGCTTTCTCAAAGATGATCTAAACAGTGTAAGGGCTTCTATTTTTATACCCTAAGATGGCTGCTGATTGGCTCCACCTGTTAATCCATTCAGCTCCAAAAAAATGGTCAATCTCCTCCACATAATACGTGCAGATAGTATATATAATTTAGTACAAGACAGACTCAATCAAACTTTATAGTTTAATTCATAATATATCTAAAACTAAGAAATAAAACAATTCCATTCATATCTATTATTTCCAGGTTAATCTATTTCTTTCCAATCACATACTTCCTGAGACTTCAAGGTCCTAAATCCCTTCCGGGTCAGACAATACTGTTGCTTAGCAACCTCCATTTTAGGGACCTTTCTGAAGATCTCATTAGCACAGAGATCTAGGATTCATTTAGCCATTGCTAGTTAATCAGTTATCTCCCGCCTGTTACGTACCCCCGGCTGTCATATATATAGTAAAGCCGATCATTTACGACGCGTCTGTGTCCGTGTCTAGTAAATAGACCTCGGGCACAGAGCACGTCACTTCCGCGTACGGACCAAATCCCCGGTCCGTTACCTGGCAACCTTGTAAACACGGCACATCCGTGTCTGTGACTAGTGAGGGCAGCCTGGCCGGACCTCGTCACTTCCGCACCTGGGACCAACTCCCCGATCTGTAACCCGGCAACCGTATAAACAGTTGGTCGCCTGGTATTTTGAACTATGATGAATTAACTCACAAAAAAAAAAAAAAAAAAAAAAAACCGGGGCATGAGATATTTACAAATATAATTTCACTGGACAACCTTTATCATTTTAAATGTCCAGAGTTTGTTCATTATGACTCTCACTAAGTACCATAATTCTTCGGTATCCTAAATTCGTTCAGATCCCAACAGTAGATAATATTAATACTATTAATTTTGATATATTCTCCTAATGATTAAATACTTGACTCTCACTTTTTTATATCCATATTTTATTTTATTGATCTTTAGAGATCACATCTTTTGATTTTTATTCTTTATTATTTATTTTTTATTATTTTTTGTTTTTTATTTTTTATTTTTTATGAATATATTAATGGTCTTTAAAGATCACACCCTTTGATTTTTCTACCCAGATATATATAATATCTATTATATAAGTAGATTTATGGGTGGTCTATTGTTTACAATATATATCATAATGATAGAGTCTTACTAGTATCCAGAGAACATGTAATGGTCCCCATGTGAATCTAAAATTTATCTGACTTTGTCTCCTAAATATCATAATTATGACTAAAGAAAGGGGAGGAAGGGGGAGAGGGAGGGGAAGGAGTGGGAAAGGAGGGGGGGGGGGGAAGGAAGGTTAATGGAAGGAATTAAGGGGTAAAAGAAATTATTACTTTAGGTTACAAGGCTGACTTAGAGATTACAGAACCAGAAAAAATCCCGAGAAACCTCCTGATATTCTTTTTAGAGGAAGGATCTTCTATATTACCATATTAAGTTCCACTGATTCATTCAGCCCATCGGGAAATATGCTGTTCATTCTGAACATCCATAGGGTCTCTTGTTTACATAATTTTTTATATCTATCCCCTCCTCTTGATGTTTTTGGGATATGTTCTACCCCAATCAGTTTTAAGCAGGCTGGGTTCCCTTGATGGCAGTCACTGTAATGTTTGGATACACTATGAGTCTGAATTCTCTTTAAGATATTTCTGCGATGCTCCAGAAATCGAATTTTCAGAGAGCGGGTGGTCCGGCCTATATATTTTTTATCACAGCTACAGGTTAATAAGTAGATCACATATGAGGTATCGCAATTAATAAATTGTCCGATCTCATGTGTTTTTTCGGGGTCATCTAGTTGGATTTTATGGATCTTATTCAGAATGAAATTGCAGGTAATACACCTGTTTTTTCCACACTTATAACAGGTGTATTACCTGCAATTTCATTCTGAATAAGATCCATAAAATCCAACTAGATGACCCCGAAAAAACACATGAGATCGGACATACCTCATATGTGATCTACTTATTAACCTGTAGCTGTGATAAAAAATATATAGGCCGGACCACCCGCTCTCTGAAAATTCGATTTCTGGAGCATCGCAGAAATATCTTAAAGAGAATTCAGACTCATAGTGTATCCAAACATTACAGTGACTGCCATCAAGGGAACCCAGCCTGCTTAAAACTGATTGGGGTAGAACATATCCCAAAAACATCAAGAGGAGGGGATAGATATAAAAAATTATGTAAACAAGAGACCCTATGGATGTTCAGAATGAACAGCATATTTCCCGATGGGCTGAATGAATCAGTGGAACTTAATATGGTAATATAGAAGATCCTTCCTCTAAAAAGAATATCAGGAGGTTTCTCGGGATTTTTTCTGGTTCTGTAATCTCTAAGTCAGCCTTGTAACCTAAAGTAATAATTTCTTTTACCCCTTAATTCCTTCCATTAACCTTCCTTCCCCCCCCCCCCTCCTTTCCCACTCCTTCCCCTCCCTCTCCCCCTTCCTCCCCTTTCTTTAGTCATAATTATGATATTTAGGAGACAAAGTCAGATAAATTTTAGATTCACATGGGGACCATTACATGTTCTCTGGATACTAGTAAGACTCTATCATTATGATATATATTGTAAACAATAGACCACCCATAAATCTACTTATATAATAGATATTATATATATCTGGGTAGAAAAATCAAAGGGTGTGATCTTTAAAGACCATTAATATATTCATAAAAAATAAAAAATAAAAAACAAAAAATAATAAAAAATAAATAATAAAGAATAAAAATCAAAAGATGTGATCTCTAAAGATCAATAAAATAAAATATGGATATAAAAAAGTGAGAGTCAAGTATTTAATCATTAGGAGAATATATCAAAATTAATAGTATTAATATTATCTACTGTTGGGATCTGAACGAATTTAGGATACCGAAGAATTATGGTACTTAGTGAGAGTCATAATGAACAAACTCTGGACATTTAAAATGATAAAGGTTGTCCAGTGAAATTATATTTGTAAATATCTCATGCCCCGGTTTTTTTTTTTTTTTTTTTTTTTTTTTTTTGTGAGTTAATTCATCATAGTTCAAAATACCAGGCGACCAACTGTTTATACGGTTGCCGGGTTACAGATCGGGGAGTTGGTCCCAGGTGCGGAAGTGACGAGGTCCGGCCAGGCTGCCCTCACTAGTCACAGACACGGATGTGCCGTGTTTACAAGGTTGCCAGGTAACGGACCGGGGATTTGGTCCGTACGCGGAAGTGACGTGCTCTGTGCCCGAGGTCTATTTACTAGACACGGACACAGACGCGTCGTAAATGATCGGCTTTACTATATATATGACAGCCGGGGGTACGTAACAGGCGGGAGATAACTGATTAACTAGCAATGGCTAAATGAATCCTAGATCTCTGTGCTAATGAGATCTTCAGAAAGGTCCCTAAAATGGAGGTTGCTAAGCAACAGTATTGTCTGACCCGGAAGGGATTTAGGACCTTGAAGTCTCAGGAAGTATGTGATTGGAAAGAAATAGATTAACCTGGAAATAATAGATATGAATGGAATTGTTTTATTTCTTAGTTTTAGATATATTATGAATTAAACTATAAAGTTTGATTGAGTCTGTCTTGTACTAAATTATATATACTATCTGCACGTATTATGTGGAGGAGATTGACCATTTTTTTGGAGCTGAATGGATTAACAGGTGGAGCCAATCAGCAGCCATCTTAGGGTATAAAAATAGAAGCCCTTACACTGTTTAGATCATCTTTGAGAAAGCTGCAGGTTCTGCAGCGAAACGCGTCAGATGTTTTGATTTCTGGATCACCTTCATCAACTGGGAGCTACACTTATCATATCCGGATCTTTAGTGGACTTATACGAACTGCGCCAAAAGGAATAGGTGAACAACTTGCCAATTGGTAACACAGCCCTACTACTCAGCATTGAGGACTCCGCACACTGGTGAGGATATAAGAGTGATTTGGTTCTACCCACTAAAAGGGACGCTATCCAGAGAACCCCCTCCTCCAGCGGTAATTATACTGTGGCATTGCAGCCATCAGGACTGTACTAAAAAGTTTACCCAATTCCAATACTATCAACAATTAGTCCACACAAATTAAGAAATACGGATAAGTGTAATTAAGGTAGCTCCATGGTGATTCCGTTCTGCTGTAATTTTATCATTCTCATTTGTTGTTAATTTTATTGATACATTTTATGTATTCTTGGAACCTGGCCTGAAGGTGATAATGAACTTGAAACGAGTAAAAAATAAAGCCCAACGAGCTTGCCGGGCATTCAGCCGTTTAGCTTATTCAATGTATTGAAGATTTTTGTGATCAGTCAAAACTGAAATGGTATGAGTGGCTCCTTCAAGCCAATGCCTCCACTCCTCGAAAGCCCATTTAATAGCCAGTAATTCCCGGTTACCAACATCGTAGTTGGATTCAGCAGATGAGAATTTCCTGGACATAAAGGCACAGGGATGTAATTCTAGGGAATCCGGATCCTTCTGAGATAGGATAGCCCCTACTCCAACCTCCGAGGCATCAACCTCAACAATGAAAGGCAATTCTGGGTTGGGATGTCTGAGGACAGGGGCTGAGACAAAGGCTTGTTTCAATGCCTGAAAAGATAACTCCGCTTCACGTGACCAGTTGGTAGGATCTGCTCCCTTCTTAGTCAGTGCCACAATGGGAGCAACTAGGTCAGAGAAAGAGTGAATAAATCTTCTATAGTAATTCGCAAACCCTAAAAAGCGCTGAATTGCTTTTAAATTGGTGGGTTGCGCCCAACTAAGGATGGCTTGGAGCTTCTTTGGTTCCATACAGAATCCCCGAGGGGAAATAATGTACCTTAAAAAGGATACCTCCGTGACATGAAATTCACACTTCTCCAGCTTGGCATATAGGTGATTTTCACGTAATTTTTTTAGAACCTGACGCACCTTGGTAACATGTTGTTCTATAGAGTCAGAATATATCAAAATATCGTCTAAGTAGACTACAACGAATCTTCCAAGAAATTCACGGAGCACATCGTTAATGAGATCCTGGAAAACTGCCGGAGCGTTGGACAGGCCGAATGGCATAACCAGATACTCATAGTGGCCTGACTGAGTACTGAATGCCGTTTTCCACTCATCCCCTGACTTGATTCTGATAAGGTTATATGCTCCTCTCAGGTCAATCTTAGAAAAAATCACAGCCGAACGTAGCTGATCAAAGAGGACAGAAATCAGCGGCAAAGGGTAAGTATTCTTTACTGAGATTTTATTCAAGGCTCTAAAGTCAATGCAAGGTCTGAGTGATCCATCCTTCTTCTCCACGAAGAAGAAGCCTGCACTTAAAGGGGATTTAGATGGCCTGATAAATCCTTTCCCTAGGCTTTCTTTAACATACTCATTCATGGCCACAGTTTCAGGTCCGGACAATGCATATAACCTTCCCTTAGGCAAAGTGGCACCAGGAATTAACTCAATAGCACAATCATAAGGCCTATGGGGAGGCAGAATATCCGCATTGCCCTTGGAAAATACATCAACAAAATCCTGGTATTCCACAGGAATGGGTGCGGGAATGACAGCAGCTATTCTGATGGGAAGCGTAATACATTCCTTATTACAGATGGTACCCCATTGTAAGATCTCCCCCGACTGCCAATCAATGATGGGATTATGAAAGGCCAGCCAAGGGTGACCCAGAACCACAGGAACTGCTGGGCAATGGGTAAGGAAAAACTCAATCTTTTCAGAATGCAGAGCTCCTACCGAAAGTAGAACAGGAGGTGTACAGAAAGAAATAACCCCATTGGACAAGGGACTCCCATCTAAACCATGCATGGTGATACACCTACCCAAGGCTAACTGAGGAATACCTAAGGCCTTGGCCCATGTAAAATCCATAAAGTTCCCTGCAGCTCCACTGTCCACAAAAGCCGAGACCGAGGAACAGAGGCTGCCAAAGGAAACTTTAGCTGGAAATAACAGTGAATTATTTGAGGAGATAAGCTGCAGACCAAAGTGAACCCCCTCACAACTCACTTGGTCGAGGCGTTTCCCGACTTGTTCGGACAACTACGGGCAAAATGTCCCTTACCCCCACAGTATAAACAAAGACCAGAATTTTGCCTTCTGGTTCTTTCTTCAGGAGACAGTTTGGAGAGGCCTATCTGCATGGGCTCCTCTATGTCCACAGGAATGGAAAAAACACAAGGAGTAGACCCGACAGATGCTCCTTTTTCAGCCCTCCGCTCTCTGAGACGACGATCAATCTTAATAGAGAGCTCCATGAGTTTATCGAGAGTCTCAGGAGCGGGATACTGAAGGAGACTGTCTTTTATAGACTCGGATAAGCCGAGGCGAAACTGACTGCGCAGGGCTGGGTCATTCCATCCACAGTCGTTCGACCAACGGCGAAACTCCGTACAATAAATCTCTGCGGGATTCCTACCCTGTCTGAGAGCACGCAACTGACTCTCGGCGGATGCCTCTCTATCAGGGTCGTCATACAATAGCCCTAAAGACCCCAGAAAGGCGTCTACAGACAATAAAGCCGGATCGTCTGTCTTTAAACCAAAAGCCCAGGTCTGAGGATCCCCCTGTAGCAAAGAAATAATAATTCCTACCCGCTGAGATTCCGTACCTGAGGAGACTGGTCTTAAATGAAAATACAGTTTACACGACTCTTTAAAATTAAAAAACTGCTTTCTATCCCCAGAAAAACGGTCAGGCAGATGCATTTTTGGTTCAGGAATGACCCTCGGGGAAGTCCGTAACAGATCTTCCTGTGACCTCACCCGAAGGGACAGATCCTGAACCATCTGAGTAAGCTCTTGAATCTGACTAACTAAAAGCTGGCCAGGATTTGGCCCAACACCGGTGGGATTCATGAGGCTGACAAATCTCCCAACTGAATAAGGGAAAAAATTAACTCCTGTTTAATTTTTAAATTTTAGTTGGGCCGGTGATAATGTTATGATTCCCGTACT